>NC_067399.1:269258955-269396455 GCF_016432865.1 Antechinus flavipes
AGGTCTTGTATTTATACATATATAAGGTAACACTTGAACTGAGTTGGGGATCAAACTTAAACAGCTATGTAATTTAAGAAAATTTTTTAACTGACCACATTTTTTCTTTTTCTTCCTTAACTCTGTCTTCATTTCTTTACTTGATCTTTGAGTTTATCAACATGGGTAATGCCCAGTGTATTCCAAAGCTCACCTTCAGTCTACTGTGCCAGAATGCCTTTCTCTAAACTCTTAAAGGTAGATAAGAGCAACAGCTGATGTGTCTCCTTAGGGTCCTTGAGAATAGAGATTGTTTCATTGATTGTATCCGTAGCATCAACACACAGAATACCTGGTATATAATAGATCCATAATTAATGCTTTTTGATTGACTAAAAAATCTTTATGTCACTGACTAAAGTCACTTGAACAATCAGTGATCATAGCACTCCAATATCAAATGGAAACACCTCAATATCTCTTAGTAGTGTATTATCCTTACAATCATGAGACTGTCAATCATGACAATCATGAGGCTGTCAATCATGAAAATCATGAGGCTGCCACTCATGATTTAAGACCCCAAGTCACCCTCTACCTTCTGTGCTTGGTGAAAAGATGTCATCACTATTCCATTGAAGATGATCCTATTATTATTATGTAAGAGCCAGAATATTGTAGCAGGAAAAGAAGCCAGTCTTAGAGTCAAGAAGTCCTGGATTTGAGTCTTGCCCCAACGTATTCTGTCTCTTTGACCAGGGGTGCCTTTAGCCTCTTGGACTTAAAGCAACCATATAAGATTGTAAATTACAGATGAACTGGGGGTTTTTTGTATTAATAGAGGTATATTCCACACTGAAAGTTCTCCCTCTCCCCAATTCCCCTATACACATTAATGAAGTCACAGGACTAACCCAAATCAAAACTCAATAAATTTCTATTTTCAAAAGTCTGAAATTAAGCAGCTTGCTCCATGTCACATAGATAATTCTTTTGAGTGAGATGAAAGAAGAAAAAAAAAATTTGTAGGATCAGAGACTGAGAGATGTAAAGGGCTTTAAAGATCACCTAATTAATTGTTCATAGCCCCTTATTTTACAGAGAAGGAAACAAAGGTCCAGAAAAGTTTAGGGATCCATTTATGATCACAAGGGCAGAGATGGGGCTTGAACCTAAATCCTGATTCCAAACCCAACTTCCTTCCACTGTTTAAGGTGGCTGCCTCTTTCACTCAGTATTCTCCTGCACAGGTTCCTTTCATGTATAAACACCAATGGGACTAAGGGATGTTGTTTTCTTTGTTTTTAAGAAAATTTGAGGCAAAGGCAAAGAATTGGTAACCCTCCTGCTCTGGTGAGAAAGAGAGGAGAGAAATTGCCAGCCTCATGTGGAATAAAAGACAGATATTTTTTAATATGGCCTGGCAGTCCAAAGTGTTCATTTTGTTTAGTCTGCACAGCATTAGGGGGATGGACGCTCCCATCAAGGAAACACAATTTAAATGCAGATCATAATATGGTGTGTTCCCTTGAATTGCTAGCAAATGTTCATTATATTTAACCATAATGTAAAAATCTGGGGCTTATTGTGAAAGAAGGAGTTATTTAGGATATACTAAAGTGTATGAATTGCATGTAAATAATCAGAAATGTGAGTGTTATTGTTTTGTTAGTACAATGTAATGTGGTTTACCAGACAAAATATTAATTCCTAAAGGATTTGGGGTAATGTTTGACAAGTACAGCCATTTCAAACTTCTATTTAGTTAAGGCAGATTTCAGTTTCCATAGGCACTGTTTGAACTCTCTTTTCTGCTCTTTTCTCCTCTACTTTTTTCCCCTCTCCTTCCCTCTTTCCCTCTCCTTTACTCCCTTTCCCCCCTTCCTCCTCTTCTCCCTCCTTCTTTCACCTCTCTCCCTTTATCTATTTACTTTCTCTTCTCTCTTTTCTTTTCTACTTCTCTCTTTCACTCTCTTCCCCTCTCCACCCATTTCCCTTCCTATTCTAATCTCCCCTTTCCCTACCTTCTTCCTCCAGCTCCTTCTCTCTTTTTTTAATCCTCTTTCCTTCATCAATCTCTCTCCTTTACCTTCCTTTCCTTTTTTATTCCTTCTCTTTCTCTTTCTCCCTCCTATTCTCCTGTTTCTCTATCCCCCTTTCTCTCCTTCCTTCCTGCCTCATCTTTCCTTCTCTCATTTCCCCTTCATTACTCCTTCTTTTTGCTACTTCCTCTTTCCTTCTATCTCTCTCCTTCCCTCTTCATTATTACATAATTTTTTATAACTTCTCAGAGAGAAAAAGAGTCACCAAGTCAGAATATTGTACACATTGTCAGACAGAGATAAGGTCTGGACTTAAAATTTCACTAGAGTAGGGAACTCCTTCTATGGAGACCCATCAGCACCTTCTTTGCCACATAGGGCCCAGAGCATGGAGTCATGAAGTAGCTGTATGTGCGTTAAAAGCTGGAGGCACTAATAGCTAGTGGGAATCAGGGAAAGCTTCATGTAAAGAGTAGCATTTGAGCTCTGAGGGATATTGGGCCATGCTTTCTAATCATTATCAGAGATGTCAAACACACTCTGACCCACAAAAGTCCTGAGTATGGCACAAACCAAATTAAAAAGTAACTAGGAAATATTTAACCAAATAAATAAAAATACAAAAAATAATGTTAATACCTGGTTTTTTAAGTCAATCAAAGCTGGTATTCTTATGACATGTTAAGGTTTACAAAGCCTTATATATGTTATTTTGTTTGATCCTCAAAATAATCCTGGGGGGTTAGTGCTATGCCTATTCTGATTTTTAAAATTATATTTCTAATGTTTTTTTTCTTTTAAAATTTTTATTTATTTTGTTCTGAACTTAAGGAAAAAAATAAGAATTTCCATAACATAGTTGAAAAGAAAAAAAGATGAATGTGTAAAATCTATTATACAACTATTTTGATTTCACAAATAAAGAGTGAATCTCAGAGAAGTTAAATAACTTATCCAGAGTCACACAGTTTGAAAATGTCTGAGGCAAGATTCAAACCCAGGCATTTTTCTTACTTTTAAGTCCAGCACACTTGCTGTGCCATCAATCGTAACAGATGTTTCAAAGTTCAAAGCTGAAGAAGAAACCAAAATAGAAAATAAATTGGGTTTAAATGAATCATTTCACAGGTTAATACAAGCAGTGCTGAGAATGCGTCAGACTCTAGCTTGATAAAGAAAAACTTTAAAATAATCAATGTAACTGACACTCAAGGGTAAGGAACCCTTCATTTTTGATATGGCTGTGAATTTTTTTGATTGTCAAAAAAAATTTATCTCTTTCCAAAAATACTATACAATTCCTTACAAAGATATCCAAGGGGGCTGATTTCATTTTATGCACTGTATCTGTTATTAATTATATTATTAATAAAAATGCAATAAAATACAAATCAAGAGGCTCCATCCCCAAGTCATAATTAAATAAATGTCACATTCTTGATTGTGCGAAAACCAATTAAATCTAATTTCTGTTCTGTTTCCATACATAGGCTGCAGCTGTACATGCTATCCAGGGGTAATTAATTGCTCCCAACTGCCTTCTTATAAAAGTGGAGTTTCTGAAATTGGTGGCACAACATGTGCCCCTGAGACGCAACGCAGTATGAAGTTGTTTAGGATGTTCAAGATTTCTTAATGACCCCAGCACAAATTTTCTCTCTATAACCTCTCCATTAGTTTCCTTATATGACACCTCTAGAACTTCTCAGAGCAATTTGCACCTAGAACAATAAATTAGATTGCAAAGAAAGCAAGAGCAAATACCAAATGGGAACATTTTGTCCTCAAGTCTGAACCACTAACCTTTCATGAAAATCAGTGAATTTAAACTTCTGCTCTGACTTTTCTCACAAACTACAAACACACACACAGTCACAAACATAAATACATATAAACACACATACATGTACAAATAGCTATTTTAAAGTGAGAGGTTTTCAACTTCCTTTGGAAAAAAAAAAACATAATATGAAAGTGGTTAGTTAAGTTTTGGTTTGGTTTAGTTTGGAGTTTTGGGAGGGAGGTGGAAAAGGTAAGGACTTTTAGAACTAAACTTTAAAAGGGTCATAGATTATAAGTAGATATATAAATCGATTGCTGAATAGATGGATAAACAAAGAGGATGAATGGATGGATGGATGGATGAATGATGGATAGACAAATGGATAGATAGATAGGTAGATGGGTGGATTGATGGATAGATAGATAGAAAGATAAGGAGGAAGGAAAGAAGGCTATTGGGGGTTTTGTGTGAAAAACTGCTTAGAAAACATGGCTCAGGATATAGATTTCAAGAGCTGAAAATAATAAAATTTTCAAATTAAAAGGAAGTTAATATCATTCATCTCCTTGTCTTTAAACAAGAGTACACCTAATCAGTTCTTGACAAATGAAAAACTAGTCTCTATTATAAAAATTTTATGAGAAAATTATACACACACTAATGTTTAATACTGCAAACAATCAGAACATTCATCTCAATTCAATAAATATTTATTGATTTCCTACTATCTAGATTCAAAGAACACAAAACCAAAATGGCCCCTGGACATAAGAAGCTTACATTCTTCTTGAGGGCTGATGGATGGAAAGAGAGGATAGCATGTATACCAACAAATAAACATAAAGCAATACAATATATTTCGAGAGAAGAAAGATTTGACATGCTTATTATCAATATCTTCTGTTCCTTTTTCGATATAAGAACCTATTTTCATAGAATGACATTAATCATTTTCTCAACTTTTTTGGGCTGCACAATCCCTTTAACCTGTCTTCATAGTTTTTAATTTTTTTTCTCTCCAAATTCTCCATCCCCTTCTTGAGTTGGGAAACACAGAAATGGAGATAATACTGCTATGAAGCTGTGTGGAAGGTAGACGTGACTTGTGCTGCTTCTTCCCCAAGGACAGAATGAGGAGCCATTGGTTAGAAGTTGCAGGGAGACAAATTCCAGCTAGATATAAGGAAAAAGAAGAACTCTCCAAAGACTGCCTTTGGAAGTAGTGAGTCTGTTTACTGGGGTGTTTTCAGGTCATAGCTGAATGACATTTGTCAGCACTAACTTGTAAAAAGGGATTCTTGATCTGGTGGTATTGAGTCTCAGAGGTCCCTTCTAATTCTATAACAAGATAAATATCAACTCTTTTATGAATCCTATTATCCTTCTTGAATTTTGTTCTTACCAGTTAGCTTATTATTCCTGTATAAAAATTACATATTTTTCCCTTTTGTATATATACCCATAATTCTTTCTTCTTTCCTTCTCTGTCTTTGTCTCGCTCTTTCTCCCACTACACACAGACACAGACACACACATAGTTTACTTTTTCTTATTGAATGAATATTCTCCCTTACTGAACTTTCTTCTACCTATCTCTGATCATTTCTCCAATTCACCAAGGTCACTTTGTATTCTGGATGCTTGACCACCCTCAAACATTCAAGCATAGGGTCATCTGCAAACTCAATGACCCTGCTTTCTAATACATCACTCAGCTCAATGATTTAAAAAAAGAATTAAACAACAGTGGGCCTTTGTTCGCCTAATGATCAACACTTGCTATGAGCCCCCACCCTCAGCCTCAGCCAGACACTGATTCATTGATATAAGTACATTCTGAGTGAAGAGTGCATTTAACCTCTTCCTGCTGATATTTTCTATTTCATCTGAATTTCCACAGTACATCCATCTCTCTCCTCAGTGAGATGCTCTGTTGAGGTATTCATTATAAAGTGCCTGGGTATATGTCTCTCTGTGGGTCTGTAGAGTAAATTAAGTTGTGTTCTTCTGAAATCAGTAAATCTGTAGTCTAAAATTCTGTAGAGTTTAACCATGGGCTTAGTACAACTTCCTTTGTAAATCACCTTGGGCATGTGTTTTCTGAAATCTGTATGTGAATTATTGCCTTATTTTCATACTGTGGGTATTGTTTATTATAGAAGGGCCATTAACCCTGTATGATGCAGATAATCTCCTACTTGCTTGTCTCCAGCAGAAGATCATCTACTGTCACCCTGATTAAATCTATTATGACAGCAGAGCTAGTAATACACAAGGTATGGGCACCGAAAGAACATGCTTCATACACTTCCTCTGTCTCCTCTCTTCACAACGATTCCTGTATCTAATTTGATACTTTTCAAGCAAAGAACATCACATTATCAGGAGCCATTTTGCCCCCATTTCTTCATCCACATGGGTCTCTGGAGGAAACCTGGTTAAAGGATTTATATAAAACTTGTTCTTACAAAATAACACTGCTGATTAAGTTTATTATTAGTGTCCAGATTGTTTGTATTCTTGACGCTTCAAACACTCAGCTCAAGGTTTCTCCTTAACTACAAGCAATAAAATATATCTCTGGCTGACCTTCCCCAAGACAACTCTAGAAATGATGATCTTTCCCAAACTTAGTTTTAAACGCAAGAACACAATTGGCACTGGGGGAGCTGGCATGTGCTTCCTTACACATGTTACACGCTCCACATACCCATGTCCATAAAGATGCCCTGTGAATTATATTTGCTACGGGGCTGTGTCTACATACACACATAAGCTTTTATAATTTAGTTATTTACTGTGCAGTCCTACTGCTGTAAAATGCCATTTTCTAAGAATACAGCCAAGGCTTAAGTCAGCATTTTTATGATATCATCTGTACTGGGAAAACATTAAAGGCTCAATATTTAATAAACATAATAAACATCCCCATGAAACAAATTGTTCATAAACTACCTGTTTAATTTTTCAGGGTTCCTGAACCACATATTTTCTTATTAGTTGTGAGCCTGCTGGGTTGGAGGATAGATAGGGCCTGTCAAGGATAGAATATAATGTAGCGGTTTTATGAATTATTTCTGTGAGGAAAAGCCTATTACAGCTGACAAGAGGATGATGATATTAGCCCATCATCATTCAGTTGGCACCACCCTTCCCCCTTTCATCCATCAGACCTCTTGTATGGAGGCTGTAAGCCATGCGGTCTTTGCATAGCCAACACAAAGACAAATACTGCTCTTTTTCCGAGTCCATGAAACATTTAGTATTTCATTTTGAATCATGGCAGATGACAGAAACAAATGGCCTAATGAATCTCCCTTATTGTCCCTTGCAAATCTGAAGATGAACAAAAAGTAAAATCTCTGTTTCTTTTCTTTGGGTGCATTTGCTCTCCATGGAACAATCCTTGCTGCATTCTAAAGAAATGTTAAGTTGATGGTAGAATGAGACCTATAAACAAGCAGCTGGATTTCCAGATCGATCACACCATTCCAGCATTTCCCTTTCTCCGCCTGTGTATATGTACACGTGTGTGTATACTGCACAAGAAAGGATGGGGAAGAGTGAGAACAAGAAAAATCCTAGTGATACAGGGGACGAGGGAGCAAATGGCAATACATTAATAGGTAACATGAATTATATGCCTGTTCTTATTGCCTTTTTGTTTTATTTAAAGGAAAATTCATTAACTCTGCCCAAATTCTTCAGCAGTGTCTAGCTGCAAGTGCTCAGCTGAACTAACAACGCTTTTATGTGAGACACTGTAATCAGCTTTCCTAAACGTATACACTTTTAGAGGTGACAGCAAAGGATTTTGAAATATATTTTTATAAAGCCAGTAAGAGATTTTGTGTGATAGAGCTAGTCTTGGGAGGGAGGAGGGAACAAAACAAGTCTTGAAAAATGACCCCACTAGCCAGTGGGCTATATGACTTATCTGATACTCGAGAGTGCTTCCAGACAGAGTAGAATCCATGCTTTGGAGATACTAGCCCAGCTTGTAACTTGACAAAGACCATCCATTAGGAGATCTTCCTTATGCCCCTTGGATTTCTCAAAAAAAAAAAAAAAAGCCTAACTTTGCTTTTGCAGTCATACCATCAGCTGGGCACAGTGTATCAAAATATGTTGCACAGAGAATTATCTTTCAAACTGTTCTTTGCAACTCAGTCCTTCAACTGATGTGTCAAATCAGCACCTTTCTTCTAGCACAACACAAAGGAGTGCATGGTCAAAGATGATGCATTTATAACTAAATCTTTTTAAACACTAGAAAAATATTTTAGGATTAAAAATAGGGAGGAGTGTGGGAGCTAGTGGAGGTGGTGGGTGGGTGCAACTTTTCATCTGGTTTTCTTTGTATATTGGTGGTTGTGTGCTTGGGCTCCCCCCCTCCCACCTTCGCTTTTGCCATGACTGTCTATAATAGCTTTTTCAGAGCCATTAGAGTTGTCAAGGAAATTTTTCTTAGTTCAAGTATGTACAATTGATACTGATAGATGATAATAGCTTCCAACCGATGGTAAAGCTCTCCTTCAACATGCAGGAATAAATACACTATGGCTTAAAAAAATGGCATGGCAATTGGTACTACCACATGGGTTGGTCTTTATGGGTAAGTATCAGGAACAATAGGTGCCAGTGATTTTTTTTTAACAGCACATGAAAATTCAGTGTATTCATTCTATCTACCCAGTTCCAAAAAAATCTTGATAATCAACATTAGAATGTGAGAAAATGTTTAATCTTGATTTTGTGATAATAATAATAATAAATAACATTTACATAGCACTTTAAGATTTGCAAAACATTTCACTTGAGTTGTGCTCACAACTCTGTGAAGTAGGTGCTATTATTATTCCCAATTTTCAGATAAAGAAACCAAGGCTTTTGGAGGTTGTCTTACCTGAGTGACACAGCTAATAAGTGATGGAGAATGGATTCAAACTAAGATCTTTTTGACTCTAAATTCAGATTTCTAGTCAATGTGCCAACTGGGCTGCCTTTTAATGTTGCACATTGCTGTTATTGGAGCTGTAAACTGATGCAACCGCTCTGGAGAGCAGTTTAGAACTATGCACAAAAGATTATAAAACTGTGCATACCCTTTGACCCAGCAATGCCATTACAAAGTCTTCAAAAAGATCAAAGAAAAGAGAAAAGGACGTTTATGTACAAAAATATTTTATAATAGCTCTTTTGGTGGTGCTAAAAAACTAGAAATTAAGGGAGAATGGATAAACAAATTGGGGTATATTATTGTGATGGAATACTATGGTGCTATAAAATAATGAGGAAGATGATTTCAGAAAAATCTAGAATAACTTATTATGAACTTACACAAAGTAAAGTGACAGGAATCAGGAGAACACTGAACACACTAATTGAAGTATGGTAAGGATAATCACTGTGAAAAACTTAGCTACTCTGATCAAGACTACGGTCTAATATAATTCTAAAAGATCCATGATGAAAAAATGCTTTCCATCTCCTGAGAGAGAACTGATAAACTCCGAGTGCAGGTTAAAGCATACTTTTGACCTTTGTTTTTCTTGCTATTGTTTTTGTTTTTTGCAATATGGCTATGTTTTGCATGACTTCACATATATGACTGATATATTACATGCCTTCCCAATGGCTGGGTGAGGAGCAGGAGTGAGAGAGAAAAATTGGAAAACTCTAAACTAAAAAATGAATAAAGAAAGAAAGAAAAAGAAAAAATAGTAATATATTGCTGGAACTGAATTTCTTAGGGATTATATATATATATTTAAAATTACAAACATCTTCTAGAATCCATGATTTAAGATGTCTTTATCAATAAAAATATGAAATGGAAAATGATGATTTTCTTTGGCCTTACATATAGCTCTTCCCAGGAGAGACAATTTAAAGGGGCAAAAGGACAAAACTAAGCTTTTAATTATAGTGTGGCTGCCATGTTACCATTGCTAGTCTTTTTAGTAAGTAAATTCAGCAGTAAATTCATCTTCTCACAATCAGACAGTGAAATTAGGAAGCTGTGAATAGAGCTTTGTAAATAACTCCAGGTATACCATTAAGATTCCTGGTTTCAAAAGATAATATTTGCATCTTCTATCAGGAAATATTTCAGAACTATCTGCCTTTGAGATATGATGAAAGATAAGAAATGCCCATTATTCTAGTAATGTAGGAAGTGTAACTGAGGTAAAAGAAGGAAAAACTACATGTTGGCTACAATCATTCTATCTGGCAAAAGTTTTTTTTTTTTTTTTCCCAGACTCTCACCCACCATTTTCCTACCATTGCTATGTACCATTTCTGCATCTTTTTGTTTTTTTTTAACCAGGAACATGTTACTGACTTTCTCTGACCATCATTTTCCTTAATTGTGAACATGAGAAAATTGATTCTGAGGATTCCTGTAGCTCTCTTTGCATTTTCTCTTTGATCCTTCCAGTCCAAAGTCAATGCTGATAATAAATATATTTCTATAAGCAGCTTCCTTTTGAAAATCCAACATGATCAAAATAGATTTAGAGGCAAAGGAAATTGAATTAGTCTCTAGAGTCTAGACCTATGGCTGAAGGCTTCATAAACATCTAATAGTAGTTGAAGACTGAGGTAAAAGAGGATCTACTTGCTCATTGTTTGGATTTGATGACTAGAATTTGATTCTGTTCTGACCAGAAACTGAGGCTCTTCCTTTCCCTAAATGATTATTTTGTGAAGTCAAAATTAAAGCATATTTTATTTCAGTTCTTATCTAGTCTTTAACTATTGAGTGGGTGTTGCCTCAGACAGCCTGAGATCCAGATAGAACTTAGCTTAAAAAGGCTAAGGTCTCCATTGGCATCCTGGGCTATTGTCAGTCATCTTGACCTATATTTTCCCACTGGTCTCTGAGGACCCTGGGTAAAAGGGGTAAGGGGAGAGTGAAGCTAATGATTCTGTTCATCTCTGCCTTGCTTAAATCTAATTCACTTGCATATCAAGATATCATCCTCCTGATATCATTGTTCCTCTTAGAGAATAAAGAGCCAAAAAAAAAAAAAAAATAGCTAATTGATGCAATGGATAGAGTAATGGACCAGGAATCAGAAAGACCTGAATTCAAATCCAGACTTGGACACTAGCTGTGTGACTGATCAAGTGACTTGACCTCTGTTTGTTTCAGTTCCTTCAACTACAAAAGAGAGATAATAATAAGATTACCCCAAGAGTTGTGAGAATCAAATGAGATAGTTGTAAACCCTTAGCAGAATGCCTGGCACATTGAAGATCCTTGATTAATGCTTATATTTCCAACCTGTAGGCCTTAGTGAGATGAAGTAAAGGATAAATAAAGATAATCCATCTCTATTGGGATCAGAAGTAAGATTGCATTTTTGAGTATTCCTTTCCTCCAAGTCCATCTATAGACTATTAGAGAAGATGATCATGATTGTGAAAGAAGTTTTTCTGTAGTTTTGTCTCTATTCATAATAAAAACATGTTTATAAAGGGCATCTTTTTATCTTTTTGAACTCAGCAAAAGAATTTTTATGGAAACTTTACTGCTTTAGGAAAATCTTAGAATTTTATATCAAAAATTGATGGGATCTGCTGCAATATTAACCAGCAAAGTAGCACCTATTTGGAGAAAATAAGGAGGAAAAAAAGAGATACCATTTGTGTATAGAAAACTAGACAAATACATAAAATGCAGTTTTTGTGATAACAATTCAAATTTAAAAGAAGTCTTTTCAAAAAGAAGTATATGAAAACCCACACAAATTGCAAGAAACTGTGCAGGAGGGACTGGATATTGAGTGGTTATTCATCAACTGGGGAATGACTGAATAAGTTATGGTTTAAGAAATGATGAGTAGGCTGATATCAAAAAAAGTCTGGAAAGATTTACACGAACTGATGCTGAGTGAACTGAGCAGAACCAAAATAACATTGTACACAGAAACAACAAGATTATGTGATGATCAACTGTGGTGAACTTGACTTTTCAACAATGTGGTCATTCAAGGCAATACCAATAGATTTGGAATAATGCCATCTACATCCAGAGAGATTATGGAGACTAGATTAAATGTGGATTGAAGCATAATAAAAATACTTTTTTGATGTTGTTGTTATTTGTCTGTTTGGTCTTTTTTCCCTTTAAAAATTCTTTGTTGGATCTTAATCCAAGTCACCCTCACTAATTTTGGTTGTCCTTCAAAGTCCAACCCTGGAAATTTTTTTTTCCTTTTTCCCTATAGTATATGACATGGTGATCTCATCATCTCTCATGCATTCAACTGTCATCTCTATGAAGACAATATTCCAGATATCTATAGCTATCCCTAACTTTTCTCCTGAGTTCCAGTCACTCATTCCAGTGAGCCATCTAGCTGACTCTACCTACCCTAGGACATTACACAATTCATTATCTATATTTGCCCAGACTCATAACTTTATTGGTATGAGGAAATTTCCAGTGTGGGAACTCCCTCCACTTAGGCATATCTACAACTAGTCTGTGACTTCAATTCAATTCAATAAACATTTATTAATTGCCTACTATGTGCCAGACACTGCTAAAATGCTGGGTATGCAAATAAGAAAAAGAAAGTCATTCCCTGCTGTCAAGGAGCTTATCAACTAATAAAAGTAAACAACATGCAAAAGGAAGCTGGAAGAAGAAGACTGAGTTTATTTGGCTGAGAGGGTGTGGAAGCATGGAATAGACACTAGGCAGAACTGCAGATGAAAAGTGGAAGGAAGTGGAAATGAAATTCTTGCTCTCTATCAAAAAGCTTTGGGAGGAGTTTGATGCTCCACCCTTAAATCTTCCACTCAAAAGGGAGAAGAAACTGAGAGAGGTATTACCACAAGCTTGAGTTGGCAGGATGGTGATGAGATTAGAAGTATTCAGTTAATCCTATGAGTGGCATCTTGCTCCTTAAAGTTGAAACTAGGCAAAGCTCCAGATGGAGAATAGCTTATGGTCTTAGTTATTTGAGGAAGTGACAAGTTGTGTCTTGTTTAGAGTCACACAACTGATATAGGTTAGAGTCAAGACTCTAGTCTATTTCTTATTCCAAAGCTACTCCACAAATCACTGTGCCACACTGATTCTCCTCATGTATGTGCTCAATACTTAATAACTATTTTTGAAGCACTTTGAAGTGAGGCAACATTTTACAGACAAGAAAACAGTGACTTATAATGGTTAAGATAGTGGAAATAGCAAAGGTATCATCCAGGTCTTCCTAACATCAGATCCATCTCCAAAATACACTACTTCTCATTGAATTATCGCCTAATAGAGAGAGAAAATTCAGGATGTTATAGGAATCATGTGAACTGAGTTGAAATGAAATTATTTGTCCAACTTAAAAATTCAAGAAAACTACAACTATTGGTCTATTCTAACCAAGTTAGTTTAAGACAAGGTCGATTGTATGTAGCAAACAGCATTAAAAATGTTTTACAAGTTAAAAGTTGAAAGTGAATAAATACATAAAGGTTAGGATGTAGTACACAGTGACCTAAAGAACTGTTCGACAATAGAAAGGGAAAGGGGAAAAAAGCAGAAGTCAATGTCTCGCTACAAAAGTGATTTTTTTTCAGGTGAAAGAAACTGGTTTATGTGCAATTTAACTAAATGAGGTTCCAAAAAAAAAAAAAAAGATTTTGTGAAAACTAGAATTATAATGGAATTGTGTAAAGAGAGAATAAAAAGAAGTCAATATTTCCATTTTATTGCAACAGGTCTGAAAGCATCTGGCAAAAGGTGATTAAGAGACATTCTACAGTTAGTTTCAAATTATTCCATATTGGTTCTTAACGCTCTTTCAGGGCAGAGAAAGTTTCATTGTTGTCTTTGTAGATCTAGTATTGAGTATAGTTTTTAGTGTATATTAATAGGGCTTTAATAAATGACTGTTGAATTGAAATAAATTAAATTAAATTGAAAAAGTTTGTGGAGACTGCCAAAAATTTCATTCAGAAGTTAAGTTCATCAAATGAAAATTCAACTTGTATTAAGATTGTTATTTTCCAATTAACAAAAATAAGTTATGACATATGGTAGATCAAGTAGTGTTTGTTTTATTAAAAAGTAATGATAACAATGCTATTTGGGTTGTATATAAATTTCATTTCCCATTTTAGCTTTGACTTTCCCCTACATAGAGAGCCATCCTTTTTATAACAAAGGGAGAAAAAAAGCATTTGAGCACATTGTAAGGTTCCACGCCCCTAGATTCTTACCTCTCTAAGAATAAAGACGAGGCATTTTTATATCTCTTCTTCAGGGTCAAACTTGATCATTATAAATACACAGCATTCAGTCTTTTGTTGTTGTTCAGTTCATTTACATTGTGATCGTCATTTTATTTATTTTTCCTGGTTCTGATTATTTCACTTTTCATAATTTTGTGTAATTCATCCCATACTTCTCTGGCTTGACTACATTCATCATTTCTTACAGGACAGTAATATTCCATTATATTCACATATAGATACTTATTCGCCATTCTTCAATTAGCATACATCTACTCTGTTCCTAGTTTTTGCTACCACCAAAAGATATGGATATTTTGGAATTTATGGACCTTTCTTTTTTTCTTTGATATCTTTGATCAATTTTCCAAAAAAAAAATTGGAATTAATATGCTATGTGCTTGAAAGAATTGTCATTTTATATCACATATACCTTTAGGATCACTTCTTGAAAAACTGGAAATCCCTCTGGAAGCTAAAAAGAAAACTATTATTACTGAAATAATAGTAATAATAGCAAGTGGCACCAATATTAGAAGATTTCCTGCACTGAAGTCTTCTTCCAATGCTGAATCTGTTGTCAAAATGACTCTAGATTATCAAAAGCTAATGTCATTTGAGCACAAGCTCTAGAGAGGTTACACATATAAACCCAATGACAACACACATACCTGTCTTCATCTTACAAGGATCAACTTAAGTTCAGAAAGATTCATCACTAGAATAGCTACAAGGTGATGAACTTCTCACACACACAAGCATCTTATGAACTCAGGAAGCCTGTCTATGTACTAAAGTACAGAAGGATGCTCCTTCCTCCAAAAAAAAAAAAAAAAATCACAGTCCTTTGAAGAGACCTTGGAACTCATCCACATAAAATACTGTGTACCAGATGAAAGAACTTCAGCTCATGAAGATAGGAGGGGAGTAATAATTACTGTGACTACATTCTGTACAACTCCCAGCTTTTAAGACTAAAGGGTTTCTTTTCTAGAAGATCTGGTTTCAACCCACACAAACAGAAATCTCTAGTTTTATACCACTAAACCTTGGGAAACTGAAGTATAAATTACCAGAAAATCCACAAATCACTCAAGAAGTTTAGAAGTAGAGATAAAAAGAAATTCACAGTGTCTGCAAAAACATTGTCTAATTCTTGGCTAAGCAAGTAAGGAATATGATTTGTAAGAATAGAGAACTTGTACAGCAATTCAGAAGAAGGTCAATGCATACTAAAATGACCTCACCAATATAGATTCCAGTTTCTTAAATTGGTGTTTAACCATGGAGCTAACCAATGGGGTGGTTTGACCCTATATGGGGTCTTGTAACTGAATGTAAAGGGTCATGAAATTATGTGAATGGTCATAAAATTATGATTTATTTTCAGTAATTGTTAGGCTTGCATACCTGTTTTACATACCTATATGTCTGGGTCATATAAAAATTTTTCTGGTGAACAGTGGTCACAAGTGGAACAAGTTTAAGAAGCTTGGGCATAGACTAAAGCTAGGTATAGAAGTAACTGCATTTGAAACAATAACTGAATATATAACCAGTAGAGCTATATAATTTACATCATTTTGCTATTACAATTTATACCACTACACATAATAGCATTGGTATATATTTATGCCAGCTGTTAGTCCTTGAATGGCAGTTAATAAAGAAAGATTGTCCTGTGTAAACTTATGAGAGTTTTAGGAAATAACTGCTAAAAGATTTACTGAGATACAGCCATAATGATCTAGACATCTTGACCATAAATTGAATAACAGAATTTTATATTCGTAAGTAATGTTGAAGACCATCTAAGCTGATCTCTATGTGAAGCACCTTGTTCATGTACAATAATAATGTAGTGAATTGTTTTGCTAAAAACAATTCGACTTGGGAAAAATCAGAAGAGAAGTGAGTGCAAGGGATAATGCCGTAAAAAATTACTCAGGCAGGGGTTCTGTCAATAAAAAGTTATATATATTAAAATTTAAAAAAAATAAAAAATTTTTTTAAAAACCAATTCCACTTGCTGGAAATATTGCTAAATCCTAAGAAGATTTTTTGAGATAATAATAATCACCATCATCTCATTATCATGGAATTATGGACAAAGCATTGGTCATTGAATCGTAAAGTCTTGTTTTCGAGACCTTTTTCACATACTAGTTGTGTGACCAAAAGTAAGTCACTGAATTTCAGTTTCTTGCACAGCTTCAAGAATGTAAATTATAATTTGCCAATTTACATTGGAAGTAAGGTGAGAGTAGGTCAACATAGGGAATTCTCTGCTTCCATGGCATCAGAGTGCTAGACCAAATTAATAACAACAACAATCATTTACACTTCTATAGTATTTGCTATCTACAGAATTTCCCACCAAATAGCTATGAATTTTACAAACCTCATTTTATAGGAAGTAAAACTGAGGATCAGAGGTCAAATCACATGCTTCTTCGCCTTTCTGAAATATTCAAAACTATTGACCACCACCTCCTTTAGGGCCTCTTCCTAGGCTTCTGGAGATCTCTCCTGGTTCTCTTATCTATTTAAACAATCCTTTCAAGCAAGTCAGATTGGTAAATAAATGTTTAACAGTTGATTCTCTGAAAAAAAAATCTATGAGCCATACACTTTTGAGTCCAATATTCATTATTAA
This sequence comes from Antechinus flavipes, assembly GCF_016432865.1. Taxonomy (NCBI): domain Eukaryota; kingdom Metazoa; phylum Chordata; class Mammalia; order Dasyuromorphia; family Dasyuridae; genus Antechinus; species Antechinus flavipes. The sequence goes on from NC_067399.1 coordinate 269,275,661, forward strand.
TATTATCTCACTACTTTCTTAAGTCTAGATAATCAATAAAACAATGTCAACACCTAATTTGTAGTATTTGCTAATTTCTGAGTGATAAATGCTCACACTGAAAAATTTATCAATCAATTCTAGTACATTTCTCCTCGCAAAGCTCTGTCTTGCCCTCTTCTTTTTTTCTCTACAATCTGTCTGTTGGTATCATCTACTCTCATGGCTCCAAATAAAACCTCTTGACAGGAGACCTTCATTTCTAAATAACCAGTGCAAATCTCTCTTGAACTCCAATACTACAGTTCCTTCTCCTTTGTGGCTGATTGTTAAGTGGTTCACTATCTAGATCATAGGTTCTGAAGTTGGGATAACCTGAGTTCTAATTCTGCCCTAGACACTTATATCTTCATAATTCTAATCAAGTTTAATCAACCTCCCTCAATCTCAGCTTTTTTATTTGTAAAATAGTGATAATCATATAGCTATCTCATAACATTTCTGTGAAGGTGCTGTGAGATTACATGATATTTGTGAAGTATTCCACAAATTTTGAAGGGCCATTTCCTGTTGTCCTAATCTATTTCTTTCTACTAGACCCAGATGGCTTTGGAGGGGAAAGTGAGGCAGGTGACCTTGCAAAATCCTCCCTCCCTTGAATCCAATTCACTTGTATGTCATGGTATCACCTCCTTGATGTCATATTTCTCTTCCATAACAAAGTACAAACCACAGCCATCTAAAAGGAAACTTTTTATTGTAAGATGTGCCCTGAATTCCATTAATACCTCAAACAAGTTCAAAATAGAATTCATCATCATCTCCATTTTATGATAAACCTTTCAAAATCTCCCCTTTTTTCTGTTGATGGCAAGCTTGAGATCTGAGTCATCTGTGACTTCTCAGTCTCCCTCACTTCCTTTCAAACCCAATCCCAACCACCCAAATCAGTTGACAAGTTTGATTAATTTTGCTTAACAATGTTTTTCCTTTGTTACCTTCTTTCCAGTCATATTTCTATTATACTAGTCTAGGCCTTCATAGCATCTTGTCATGATTATTTTAATTATCTTCTAAATGGTTTCCTTTCTTCCATCTCCAGCTCTTACTGATCCATCTTTCAAAGCTGGTAAATTAATCTTCCTAATTCACGGTCAGAAGATAAAATCTTTCTGCTCAGAAAATTCCACTGATTTCCCTTTGTTTATAGAAGAATATGTTCCTTAGTTTGACATTTATACCCATTTACAATATACTTTATCTAGCCTTATTTCACTCTATTCCTCTTTATGCATTCTAGTTCAAGACAAATTAAACTAGTGACCATTCTCCAAGTTTCTTCTGCCCTCACACAATGCTGTGCTTTTGTAAATGCTCTTGTCTTCCATGCATGTAATTCTTCCCAGATTATGTATCCTGGCTGGATCTTTCTTTTCAGAGACATCACAAAATTTGTTAGAATTTGAAGGTATGCTAGAGATCATATAATACGTTCCCTTTGGTTTACAGATAAGAAACAGAAGAACAATGAGATGAAACAATTTGCATAATAAGACAGGCCTGATGGCATATGTCTGTAATATCTGCTGCTGGTTAAGTTGAAGCTGGTGGATCTGACTGAGTTTGAGAGTTAAAGCCAATCAAGTATTTATACTAAGCTTAATAACAATATGGTGATCTTCAGGAAATATGAAACTATCGGCTAAAGATGGCAAACAGGTCCAGGCTAGAAATAGAGCAGATCAAAGCTTTTCGATCAGAGTGATTCAATCTGAGTGATTATTGCATTTTCTGATGAATAAGATAGCAGAGACCCAATCTCTAAAAAACAAAGTGACAAAGCAAATAATAAAATAAATCACATAGTAGTGAATTACCAGAGGAAAGATTCAAGTCAAGTCTATCTTACTCTAAATTTAGTATTTATTCTTCTGTATGATATTCATTCTTGTTTCTTACCTATTTATGTATTATGTTCTTCTGCTACCTCCTCTCACCCATAATAAATTATAAGCTTTTTCACAGAAGACATTTCTTGTGTTTTTTTTTTCACTTCTGTATTTCCCAGCTTGGACTTACTATTTAACGTTGAATTGAATGAATTAAGAACAGATTAATCTGAGCCACAACAACAACAAAAACTAATAAAGCATAGTCTTCATATGTAAAATCTTTCAAAGGGAAAATCAACCTGGTGAAATGTGGTCATTCAGAAATACCTCGGAAAAACCCTGGCTAAGGGAAAAAAAGATATCATGGGACAAAGATTCTCTAAACTTCTTTGAGGAAAAACTCACCCTTTATTACAAATTCTTCCCAAATACCTTAGAAATCTCCTGTATCTTCCATATGTTAATATCTTCTTTGAATACAAAATCCAAATTAAAAACTGAAGCTGAATAGAAGTCTTTTGTTAAAAGTAACATTTTGAAATGCTGTCAGTAACTATCATAAATATTTGAGAAGTTAATATTTTAATCTTCCACTATAGCACAGAAAACATTTTTAGTGACAGACAGTGCTTCATTAATAGAGTTCTGTATGTCTAATTGCTTTAGGCACAGGGAGCTGCATTATTTTGACACATGACATGCAATTAGTACATGGTCACACGGCTAACGGGAGATTTTACACCTTTTTTCCTTCTATATTCAGAGTGAATAATTAGCATATTTTTTCTGCTTAGAATAATAATCAGAGTCTTAGATCAGAAATTGCCTAATGAGGTAAAATTCCAGTTGTTGACATTAATACATGTGACACATTTTTTCAGTTGTAAAAGTAAACCTAGTGCTGCCACTTCATTTACCCTTTCCCAAAGTGTTCTTAAGAGTTAGGAGTTATGTTGCTCTTCAAGCAAAATTGTTGAATAATCATACTGAGAGAAGAAAGCCTCCAGGAATAATTTTATCTGTTTCTCAGATTTGTTCCATAGAAAATGGAACACAGTAGGTATTCAATAAATGTGGCTGACTGAAGTGTTTAAAGTGAGTAACTATGGTTTTATTCTCATAGTTTAAGAGATACTGCTTTTAATGTACAAAAGTAACTATCCTTCACAAACTATCCCTGCTTTTTTGGAAGGACACTTTATCACAGAAGATGATTTTGGAGTTAAAGAATGCAAAGTTAGGCTGCAACTTAAACAGTTTTCCTGTGGTTCCTTTTGATTCTGCAGAAAGAATTTGCTCAGACAAGCATTGTTTTTCTCATTTGACTCAAATCTTATGTGATCACAGCTCATACACATTAAATATAAGCTATTTATTCCATACAAAATAGTAATCATCCTCCCCAACATAAATAATAATTTTGTGTCCTTTATCACTATAACTTTCAAAAAGTTCAATAGCATCACCAACTTCACCCAAAGTGACAACCACAATAAAACAGGAATTATATACTAGATTTAAACACTATTTTAATGCCTGGTTGCTTTCTTGCCAGAATCCTTAGATCAGATTTTATCTTTTACCTCTACTGACTTCAAATTCCATCCTCCTAAAGCCATTCTAAGCTCAGAAAATTAAGGATTTAGGAAGGTATATATATATATATATATGTGTGTGTAGACTAAGCTCCCTTTTGGGGATGAATACTAGGAAGGACAGGAGGCATTTGATAGGGTTGAATGGAATCATTAAGATTTTATTTTGTCAGTGAAGTAAAGCCTTATGTAGATTAATGTGACTTTAGGCAGAATTAGTAGGAATGGATATTGAAATTCTAACTATGAATTGTCATTAAATTTATGTCAATTTCAAACTTTTAATCAATCATAGCAGGATTGATCCCCTAATAGAGTGAACTAAGACAAAATATTCCAAATCAACAGTTCTACCATTATTAATTGTGACCTGTAGTGAAAGACCTATTATAATTTATTACAAATATTGTCAAAGTCATCTTAGATTTCCCATATTTATGCTAATATCTATTCTAATCATTAACTGAGTTTTAGATTACTACCAAAACAGAAAGTTAAGCTCTTCTATATGTCCAATATAATAACATCAGGGTAAAGCTAATGAATATCAGTTAAGATATGCCCCAAAGTTGAAAAGTAACTATATCTCTGTTTGAATTGACAAAGCCAAAAAATATTCTACAAAATAGTTATCCACTTTTATGGAAGAAAAAAGTTGAATAGAAACTGAGAGAGAAAATTGTATCAAGGGGGGGTGGATTGGGGGTGGCAAAAGGAATAATGAAGTTGGTAGCAGCACTGACAAATAAATTATGTATTTGTGATGCTCCCATTGACAGGATCTAAAACACATTTCAAAGCAAGAGACAGCATAATTTGGGTATTTCTTTGGGAAAATAAAAACCCAGATTCATTCTAAGAATATTTGAAGTGCCTCATGGGGCAGAAGGACTCTAACTCATTTATTTACAAAGCTTTTTATCTAGTATAAGGTATACAAAACTGACCAGCCTTGTATTGAAGAATTAGTTGGGTTAGAACATGGGGGCCAAAAATAAAAATCTGTCTTTTCTGATGCTTCCTGTACTAGGTAACATTTTCTTATTTAAACTATTCCTAAGCACATAGGATCACAGAATCACGGATTTAGAGCTAGAGAGTACATTAGAGATAATTTAATACAGTGCCCTCATTTTGCAAATAAGGAAACTGAGGTCTCAATGGGTTTACGTGACTTGTCCATATACAGCTAGTCATTCAACTGTCTGAGACAGAATTCCAATCTCAAGGATGCCCTCTACAACATTACCTTTGGATATGAGAGCTGTTAATCTTTGATATGTTATGAATCATTCAATCATTAGGCATCCAGAAGGTAATATGAAATCGTGAAATCTAATAATTTTGATAAAGATTTCAGAAGTAATTTAGTGTAACTTATACCAGCAAAGGAATTGCTTTTAGAACATTCCTAATAAAAGGTCATTCAATCTTGACTTGAAGAATTTCAGGAAGGAATCCACTTTCTTATAAAGCAGTTCATTCTTACTTGTTAAAACAAAAATCTTTGTGCTTGCTTCGGCAGCACATATACTAAAAAAAAACAAAAATCTTTAACATTAATAACTAGATTTGTAATACAAACATTGAACTTATCTTAAGTTCAGCATTGGTGAGAGAAAGAGATCTTGAAAAATAAGCAGGAAAATATTTGTCATCATTTGAAATTGAAATGATAAAAAAGTAATCATTTAAAAAGTAATCATAAAAAGTATCATTAGCTATTAGGAAGTAATTCCTATCTTAAATTCAGGCAAAATATTTTGAATTGGATCCATTTTTTGCTTTACCTTTTCTCCTCTGACTTTTCCCAAACACAATAAATTAATTGGTAAGGAATGCTACTTATATGAAAGAGAATTTATTATATTCATCCTTTCTCTCAACAGTCTGATATAAACTCACAGGTCTTTAGGAGTTCAAATAGTTCTCAAATCTACATCATCTACTATCATCCATTTAAGACATATTTTCTGCTTCAATTTTTTTCTCTACATGTATATTTTAGAAACTTTTCAACTGTTAACATTCCTTCTGCCTAGTCTAGGTTATATGATAAAATAGTATAATAATCATTTGAAAGGTTAAAAAAATCAGTCATTTTTTTCTTCCTGATGACCAAAAACTGTGACTAATTTTTTGTCCCCAATGATTAGTTGGATTTAAAAGTTGTGAAAGTTGTGTTATCCTATAAGTACAGCCTTAGTCTCTCCTGATGTAATTTAAGCTTATTATCCTATATTATTCTATTTTTTACATTTCTTGTATTTACTGATATATTCCCCAAGGAAAAAACACTTTAAATATTGTATCATGTGACTGAGAACACATTGTTCACTTTCTGTATTTTTCCCCACATTCCATACTTCCAAGAATAGAGGACATAATACTTTTACATAGAGTAAAATGTTCTGTACATTTGTGACAACAAACTGACTTTATTAATTTAACTATTAGTATTCTTGAATAGAAAGAGACTGGTTCCTATATCAAGACTTAAAGAAAATACATTATTGAACTATGCTTCATAATCTAACTTTTAAGGATTTTCAGTTCTGTTTAAGAGCATGTCACAAATACAAGTTTTGCCAAATCTTCTCTTCACAAAGTCTTTGACACTAAAAAGGATTTTTATAAAAATACATTTGCTTTTTTTGTTGTTGTTTGGTTTCTACATAGAGAAGCCAATATCCAGGTTGTTCCAAAATTCTTAGTTCATTTTTAAGCTTTCATAAATTTTAATTTTTCATATATTTTAAGCTTTTCATTGATTTTAAGGTTTTTAAGATGCCCTGCGTCATAGGGTCTTATTGGAATTATCTGATCATTTTGAATCTTCTCATCTCAGAAAACTCTCATTAGGATTTGCCTAAAAGAAAGCTCCTTAACACCAGTCTTTTGTCCTAAACAATCCTTAAAGTTCTTAAAATTATATATTTCTGTACATTTCTATTAGTTATTTCTCAAATTCAACTTTCTTCTGCATGTTTGCTCAATCATCCCATGCCTGGGAGGCATTCCTTTCTCTTCGTTCCTCATCCCTCACACTCACCCTTTTCAGAATCCTCTTCCCTTAAAGTCTAGTTCAAATACCACTTTTTCCACAAAGCTTTTCTGGTCATCTCCAGCATTAGTGCTCTTCCTTTCAAATTACATGCTATTTGACTAGGGTGTGATCATTACATATGCTAGTTTTTTTGGAGCCTCAGGTGAGAAAGTTGAATAAAAATAAGACACCAAAGGTGTATAAACAATCCTGAAAAGAGCTCAGTCCTCACACCAGAGGGGCTCCTCTTCCCTGAAGATCTTATTTAGCAGAGGGGCTAAAGCAGGGTGAGGATAACAAACAAGCTATAAATATGTTGGTGAGTTAGGGAGATGTTGACCTCAAGAATGTGAAGATCTCTCCTGGTAACTGAGTAGAAGAGAAAAATGTGTTTCAACAAACTGAAGCAGACACTATAGAGCAAAGCTTCTTAAACAGTGGATTACAACCCCATATGGTGTTGTGTAACTGAATGTACGGGCCACAAAATTATGATTTATTTTCAGTAAACATTTGATTTGTATACTTATTTTATATATCTATAAACCTGGAATTGTGTAAAAAGTTCTTGGGCAAGAAAAGGTCACAAATGGAAAAAATTTAAGAAGTTCTGCTATAAAACACACAGATGTGGTAGATGCCAAGGACATCCACTACATCCTAGGTGATCACTAGCTATTCTAACTTGTATCCTACCACTGGACTTAGATGATTGAAATAAAGAGTGAGACTGAAGACTATGCAGTTCTGCATCATTTAAATCTAATCCAAACATAAGGCAAGATATTGCCCTGTGACATCACAAAACAAAGGACTGAATAATAGCATCCTGTTTACTTCTTTGTGTCCAGATTACATCTCTCTAACATCTTCCATTCTCCCAGAATAATGGAAGGCAGGAACTGTTTGTTTTTCATTTTAGCAACTTTGTCACCTAGCACAATTCCTTGCACACAAGTACTAAAATGAAGTATTATTTCCCAATTGATGATTGTAACTTTTGTTCTAAGGTGTTGTGTGGTGGTACTGAGAGTTTGGGTAATTTGTTCAGAAACACAAGCAATATGTGTCTAAGGCTAAATCTATCCTGACTCAAGGCCAAACTTTCTAGCTACACTGCCTCTCAAAAACATTTCAAGAGGAATTTGAGCTTCATTATGTTGACTTCTGAAATTGTGATCTCTCCAATCAGGGTCGAGTAGACATTTCCTCTATCCTTCCTATTAGATTCAAAGCTCTTCTGCGCTTATCTTCTGTTTGCCTCAGTTTCCTCATCTGTAAAATGGGAATAATAATTGAACCTTTTTGTGAGGATTGAACACAATAATATTTATAAAGCATTTAGTGCAGTGTCTGGCACTATATAAATATTAATCATTATTGTTATTATCTTTATTTTGTTACTCATTTTGTCATCCCAACAGCAAAAAGTCTTTCTCCATATAATCAGCCATTCTCTTTTCTGTAAACTGCTTTATTCTACTCCTTCTACAACCCAGCTGGCTTTTTTCATAATCAGGCACTCTCTCTAAATGAATCACAGGTGGTTTATTCACTCTCCTCTCAAGTTCCCCAGCTAGCACTCTTAAAGGGGAAGAGTTCTCTATAATAGGAAATTAAATAAAAACTCTCCATAAGACAAAATAGAAAATGCCCTAGTTATTTTAGCACCCTCAGAGCTTCTGAGTATAGTGTAGCAAGAATGAGACCTGGAGCTAGGAAAACCTAGTTTCAAATCCTGTTTTAGAAATTCACTAATTGTCACCCAGGCAGATAATTTCTCTTCCCCTCACCTCAGTTTCCTTAAAACAAAGAGAATAATTCTTCTAGAATTTATTGGATGCAACAGAGATTGGGGGAGGTGTCAAAGGAAGATGGTTCATATGCCAGTTCTGTTACTTATCATTTCCTTAATCTCCCAGTCATTAGACATTGGCTGTATCTCAGTTTTCCTTTATCTGTAAAAAGAAAAAAAAAAAAAAAAAAAAGCAAGTGCTCCTCTATTAAAATGTAGCCTCCTTGAATTAAGGGATTTTCATTTTTGTTTTTGTATGCCACGGCTTAACACAACACCTGACATAAAGATACTTAATAAATACATGTTGATTGATTGAATTAAATTACATCTAAAGTTCTTTAAGATTCTAAAACCATGTGACCATGGCTTGAGCACAGGTTTTAGTGAGATTCAAATGAAACAATATTGATAAAGCATTTTATAAACCTTAACTTGCCATATAAATAGTTATCCTCCTCATCATCATCACCCATAAAGGAGTTAGAGGCATGCAAATTTTCTTTAATTTCTCAAAAAAGTCACTAAGAGAAGCTGAGAATCAGATGATCTAAAGAATTAAAAGGAAAGAAAACTACTTTTCATCTGATTTTTCATCTTCTTAGTAATGGACTCTTTACCTGTGTCTAGTTTCTAAATCTATAAAGTATGATAGTATGATTCAAGAAAGCAAATACATATATCCAAGCACAAACATACACACCCCAAAATAAATATATGCACTCAAATACATAGTAGGATTACTAGCTAGTTAGAAGAGATAATTATATACATATATAATTATATATGAAAGAAATAACTTATTGACACTATTTAGTGGGACATATTATTTATTTATTATAATCTTATAGTTATAGTACAAGGTGATTTGTGAGGTGCTTTCCTCATAAAAAACCTACCTGTATTAAGTAATAATACTAATTTATTAGTATTACTACTATGATACTACTAATAAATAATGCTACTATTATTATCCCAGTCTTTCTAATAAGAAAATTGAAGCACAGGAAAATTAATGTGATTTGCCCACAGTAAAAGAACCAGAACTGGAACTCAGATCATCTAGATGTAAGATGTGTTCTTGCTACTCTCTCAAGCTACCTTGAGCGTGAAAAATGACTTTTATTACTACCACTAATAATTCACTTTGACAATTATGACAGAAACTTGAATAGCAGCAGTAATTCATCGCATTAGAAAGCCTGAATGGTCAGAAAGAATTAATCTTATTTGCCAAGTGCTTAAAATTTCAATAGAATAAAATGGAAAGAGTCCAGATTGAGATAAGATTTTCAGTATTCTGCTATACATTTAAATACAAGTAAAAGACTAATTTAAGTATTTGTGCCATAGATAGAAAGACAGACAGTTAAATAAATTAGATACAAATATACATACATGCATACATGGATAGATACATAGATCTATAGATACATAAATAGATCAACATATATCTTTATATGTAACAAGAAACTGACCAACTTAGGCCCAGTTTTCAAAATAAGCCTATGGGGCTCTCTGCTTATTAGAAACCCATTAGAGATGGAAATGAGCTGCTCTTGGAAATATGATGACGCATAAAGGAGGAACACTGTCCCTTCCCCATTCAGAGCATGTTTAGATAAATGTCACTGTTTTCAATCTACTTACTTTGTAGTAGATTTTAATCTTTTAATTATCTGCTGAGCCAATCCTACAGTCAATAAATATTATCAAGTACCCACTGTGTGCTAAGTATTGAACTGAACTGAAACAGAACTGAGTATAAATATAAAAGGCTCATACAAATCAAATCATTTTTTTTTTCCTTCTTACTGGTCACCAGATGTAAGAACAGCTTTCTGAGCTTTAAAGGGCTGATGTAAGGAGTCCCTCCCTCTTACCTGTCAAACCATAAGTACATGGCCTTCTTAACAGGCCTCTGAACTATGTTTGGTTGATTTGTTTGTTTGCTTTTTTCCATTGGTACAAGGCCTTGTGACATCTCAAAAAATCAAAAAAGATTCCCAAGGTTCAGAAGCGAAATGTAAGAAACTGCTAACCCTGCTCAGTAATGAAAAGATCTAGCAGTCAAGATTGTGACTTTTATGCAGGAGGATTATTGTCTATTGACTATACCATATCCCAAAGTGAACTTGGTGATGATAAGAATATAGTGGTCACTACTTTAAATATGAGTCCATTTTCCCCGGGGGCCAAAATATAGAGTCCAACAGATACATATATATATATAATATATATATATATATATACACATACATATATTATATATGTCTATATATATACATATATACACGTATATATATAACACATATGTATATATGTATATATGTATATAAATGGCTAGCTTCGAGTAAGGAAATCTTGGATTTAATCTTGTCTTTGATACATATTGGCTAGGAGACTCCAAGTCAGACACTGGTTTTCTAGGGGCCTTCAAACAACTCTCTAAAATCATAAAAAGCAGAAAATAATTTATAAATCTAAAGTATGTGTGAAAACATCTTCACAGTTAAAGGTTCTGATAAAGGCCTCATTTCCAAAATATATTGAGAACTGACTCAAATTTATAAGAAATCAAGCCACTCTCTAATTGATAAATGGTCAAAGGATATGAACAGACAATTTTCAGAGGATGAAATTGAAACTATTACCACTCATATGAAAGAGTGTTCCAAATCATTATTGATCAGAGAAATGCAAATTAAGACAACTCTGATATACCACTACACACCTGTCAGATTGGCTGAGATGATAGGAAAAGATAATGACGAATGTTGGAGGGGATGGGGGCAAACTGGGACACTGATGCACTGTTGGTAGAGTTGTGAACAAATCCAACCATTCTGGAGAGCAATCTGGAATTATGCCCAAAAAGTTATCAAATTGTGCATACCCTTTGATCCAGCAGTGTTTCTATTGGGTTTATAGCCCAAAGAAATACTAAAGAAGGGAAAGGGACCTGTATGTGCCAAAATGTTTGTGGCAGCCCTGTTTGTAGTGGCTAGAAACTGGAAATTGAATGGATGCCCATCAATTGGAGCATGGCTGGGTAAATTGTGGTATATGAATGTTATGGAATATTATTGTTCTGTAAGAAATGACCAGCAGGATGACTACAGAGAGGCTTGGAGAGACTTATATGAACTGATGCTAAGTGAAATGAGCAGAACCAGGAGATCATTATACACTTCAACAATGATATTGTATGAGGATGTATTCTAATGGAAGTGGATTTCTTTGACAAAGAGACCTAACTCTGTTTCAATTGATAAATGATGGACAGAAGCAGCTACATCCAAAGAAAGAATACTGGGAAATGAATGTGAACTATTTGCATTTTTGTTTTTCTTCCCGGGTTATTTTTACCTTCTGAATCCAATTCTCCCTATGCAACAAGAGAACTGTTTGATTCTGCAAACATATATTGTATCTAGAATATACTGCAGGCATGGACCCACACTTAACACCATATACCAAGATAAGATCAAAATGGGTCTATGACCTAGGCATAAAGAACGAGATTATAAATAAATTAGAGGAACATAGAATAGTTTATCTCTCAGACTTGTGGAGGAGAAAGAAATTTGTGACCAAAGATGAGCTAGAGACCATTACTGATCACAAAATAGAAAATTTCGATTACATCAAATTAAAAAGCCTTTGTACAAATAAAACTAATGCAAACAAGATTAGAAGGGAAGCAACAAACGGGGAAAACATCTTCACAGTTAAAGGTTCTGATAAAGGCCTCATTTCCAAAATATATAGAGAACTGACTCAAATTTATAAGAAATCAAGCCATTCTCCAATTGATAAATGGTCAAAGGATATGAACAGACAATTTTCAGAGGATGAAATTGAAACTATTACCACTCATATGAAAGAGTGTTCCAAATCATTATTGATCAGAGAAATGCAAATTAAGACAACTCTGAGATACCACTACACACCTGTCAGATTGGCTAAGATGACAGGAAAAAATAATGATGAATGTTGGAGGGGATGCGGGAAAACTGGGACACTATTGCATTGTTGGTGGAGTTGTGAACGAATCCAACCATTCTGGAGAGCAATCTGGAATTATGCCCAAAAAGTTATCAAATTGTGCATACCCTTTGATCCAGCAGTGTTTCTATTGGGCTTATATCCCAAAGAAATACTAAAGAAGGGAAAGGGACCTGTATGTGCCAAAATGTTTGTAGCAGCCCTGTTTGTAGTGGCTAGAAACTGGAAAATGAATGGATGCCCATCAATTGGAGAATGGCTGGGTAAATTGTGGTATATGAATGTTATGGAATATTATTGTTCTGTAAGAAATGACCAGCAGGATGAATACAGAGAGGACTGGCGAGACTTACATGAACTGATGCTAAGTGAAATGAGCAGAACCAGGAGATCATTATACACTTCGACAACGATATTGTATGAGGACATATTTTGATGGAAGTGGATTTCTTTGACAAAGAGACCTGAGTTTCAATTGATAAATGACGGACAAAAGCAGCTACACCCAAAGAAAGAACACTGGGAAACAAATGTGAACTATCTGCATTTTTGTTTTTCTTCCTGGGTAATTTATACCTTCTGAATCCAATTCTCCCTATGCAACAAGAGAACTGTTCGGTTCTGCAAACATATATTGTATCTAGGATATACTGCAACATATCCAACATATAAAGGACTGCTTGCCATCTAGGGGAGGGGGTGGAGGGAGGGAGGGAAAAAAAATCGGAACAGAAACGAGTGTCAATTTAAAGTAATTATTAAATAAAAATTAAAAAAATAGAATATACTGCAACATATCTAACATATATAGGACTGCTTGCTATCTAGGGAAGGGGGTGGAGGGAGGGAGGGGAAAAATCGGAACAGAAACGAGTGCAAGGGATGATGTAAATTAATTTAGGTAAAAAAAATTACCCTGGCATGGATTCTGTCAATATAAAGTTATTATAAAATAAAATAAAATATTAAAAAAAAGAAAGAAATGACCAGCAGGATGAATACAGAGAGGCTTGGAGAGACTTGCAGGAACTGATGCTAAGTGAAATGAGCAGAACCAAGAGATTACTCAACAACGATACTGTATGAGAATGTATTCTGATGGAAGTGGATTTCTTTGACAAAGAGACCTAAGTCAGTTTCAATTGATCAATGATGGACAGAAGCAGCTACACCCAAAGAAAGAATACTGGGAAATGAATGTAAACTGTTTGCATTTTTGTTTTTCTTCTTGAGTTATTTCTACCTTTTGTATATAGGATATACTATGACATATTTAACATGTATAGGACTGCTTGCCATCTGGGGGAGAGGGTGGAGGGAGGGAGGGGAAAAATTGGAACAGAAGTGAGTACAAGGAATAATATTGTAAAAAATTACCCTGGCATGGGTTCTGTCAATAAAAAGTTATTTAAAAAAACTAAATAAATAAATAAAAATCTAAAGAATGGCAAACAAAAAGATTCTCTGACTCACTCCTTTTTTCTGTCTCTACTCTCTCACACACATACATATATGCATATGTGTACATACATACATATATACACATGTATGCTATTTAGAACTTTTTCTATATCATATTTTGACATAAATTTTCTAACTAGATCTTCCCTAAGAAGACAAAATGCTCCAATAAAAAGAGTAACCTGAAACATAAGAATAGTTGACAAGCTATTAAAGTTCCAATGACTCACCTGATGTATTGAGTTAAGGATGTAAATAATCATTGGCATTGGTTATGGAATCTACCAGTCATCAAGGGGAAGGGAAATTCTATATCAATCATCTTTTAGTAAGATGTATTCTAGAGGCCATTTGTAGGTCAGAAATATGACTCCTATCATTTCCTTTGGTGCTTCCCTTGGCTCCACATATATCCTTCCTCTCTTTTGATCAAGGTGATAAATAAGTGATAAAGAAATAAAAACAAAAAAAATCAAAGAATGAGAAACAATATGGGGGGGACCAATAAATAGCATGCTATTTGAAAATCATGTAGGATGAGCCGGCATGTGAAGAGTATATAACAGTGATGTTCTGTTCTTTTTTTTATTTTTTCTCAAGAAAAAGATGCATATATCTCACATGACTATTTAATATTCTTGGCTATAGACCTTAGGAAAATGCATATAAAGATTGCTGCCTTTTGTCATAAGATACATTCATGAATGAAAGAAATGGAATAACTTTTTTTGATCACCCATCTGTTGGGTTAGAAGTCATCTTTACTCAAAGGGACTTTATCATAATACAGCTAAAATCTTATTCCCTTCCCCCTCGCCCCAGTAAATTCAGAATTTGACTGTAAAGCATGTAGCCATTGGAGCAATAAAGATCAATTTTAATTTTTATAACTGTTTCATTATGGAATGAGTTTTCCTTAAAGACATCTTTATTATTTCCATTTCCTTCCTAATTGGAGTCAGAAACTCATAGGTCTTTGAGAGACCTCCGTGGTCTCTTACATATTTCAGAGCTGAGTGTACACATTTCTTATGATTACCCAATGTTCCATCTGTGAGCCACCAGATCCAATTTGTTCCATTGCTGTTGGCAAAAAAAGACCACGATGAACTATTCCATCAAGTAGAAGGATATAATGTAATGCCTGTGATGTTTACAGTTGCATATTCCTATCAATGCATTTCGAATTACACTAGGCTGTTCTTGGAAAATGTGAAACTTCTGATAAGAAATCCTTTTCTTTGATAAATTTGTGGCTACAACAAGGCCATGATATTGAAATTTGTCAGCAAGATACAGTTCTTCAGAGCCAAGTCAATAGATTGCAAATATATACAGATTATATTATGATAGTCAAATTTAGCTCGGTATTGCAAAGCTGTTATCTGCAAGGTAAATAGTAAAAATAAAAAATAAAATAAAAATGAGAAGCATGAGCTATCAAATCTAATGTGATGAAATCAGAAAGAATGATCATTTCCTGTTAGTTATTTTGTGTGAGATGGTTAAATGCCAATTTTCCCCATCAACTACCCATACGTAGTTCTATGGAATTTAGTAATTGATATATATTTTAATATTATATGACTCTATATTATATGAATGTTAATAAGATCCTTTAAAATGTTAAGTAACATTAGATCTTACTTTCTCATCTTAGAACAATATTTTAGAAGTCACTTCTTCATGAAACTTTTCCAGATGTACCTTCATCCTCCCATAATTCTGATATAAATATGCCAGTCTAATTGAAATTCATTATATATTATTATACATTCTTATTTTGTATGTATTCTTAACTATATTTCTTCTCTGTGAGTATGTTTTTTTTTATCCTGCCCTAAATTGACCTTTCTAAAGAGTTATTAATTTTCATTTACTTTCTGTGTCCATACAGTTTCTAGGACAATTCTGCATACAGAGGTAAGTGACCCATACATGTTGTCAACATTGTTTTTAATGATATGGATCAACTAGCAATTAATGAATTGGAGTAAGAAAAGAAATCATAATTATAAAGTATCCTTCCATATTCACAATTTATTCATCCAATTTTTTTTGAGTCTGTACTATGTTTGAGGTACAATCCTAGTTGCTGAATAAGATATGGTCTTCATATGTTCACATATAGTGTGCATGAGTCAATTGTCAATGGAAAAACTAAACTGATGAACTCATTTTGAAGTCTTTGAAACCAAAGAAATTTTGAAAAACTTAAGATGGGCAGATAGCACAGTGGATAGAACACTAACCCTGGGTCAGGAAAACCTGAGTTTAAATCTAACCTTACACATTTAATATTTACTAACTGTGTGACCCTAGGCACATCACTTAACCACAATTGTTTCACAAATAAAAGGAAAATTAATATGATGATTGGAGAATAAATCTGACCTAGTAGATAATGATCATCTTTGGTATCAAGGAAACCTGAGTTCATGTTGTGCTTTGATAGTTCCTGGCTGTGTGATCCAATTAACAATGTATTTAACAATGTAAAACAAAGTCACAGACAAGTGGCCAGGCTGGATTAGTGGGAAAAAAATTTTATGCCAAGAAATTCTTCAAAAGGATGAAGTAATGGCTTTAGACTCCACACTCACCATCAACAAAAGGATGGTAATTAATCTTTCCCCTAATAAAATATGCCAATTATGCTCATACAATATATTTGGGAACCTCTAAAGATGGTTAGGTGATCACTTCAGGTGGACTTCCCTTGTGAACTTCTCTTACAGGTCAAGCAATGGCCCAATTTCTTTGAATATCACTGTGTCACTCAGTGTATTTCCCTAAGAAATTTATTCTAACTCTTTGCTGGCATTACTGATACATCCCTCAATAGCTTGTTTGTTTTTATTTTTGTTTTTTAAATACCCTAACAACTGCTTCATTGAAACCTGCTGATTCAAAAAGATGGAGGCAGCATGTTCCCTTTGAAGGGTAAAGTTTTACTGAAGTATGCATCTGGTGCGAATACTGAATTACATTTCCTGTGGAGCTATTCCCCATTGAGTCTGGCTGAATGTTGAATGAGCCATTTAATTGATTATTGTTTATTAGCTTTATGTAGTGCCTTTCTTCCTCTGAACGGCACAAATGATTAACTGTTGAAAAACATTTTAAACATTTTGACAGAAAGAAAGGGGATGCTAGAATCAAAAAGGGAAAGAAATAATGGAAGATAACTGAAGAAAGGAAAGCATCAAAGGAAAAGAACCAGAAAAGAGAACAGTTCACAGAAATATTTTGGTAATTAGCAATTAACCAGAGCACTCAAATTAATGTTCTGTATCTCAAGACACTGAAGAACTCACTCTCCATTTTCCAACCCTACCATGTTGAATAGCTCAGGGCATGTCAAAAGATCATAATAATATCTGAAAAAGTCTTGCTTCATCAAAGATTTTCTTTAATTTTTGAGATGGCTCAAAGATTTTGTTGTCAACATTTAGTTGTTTCAGTCCTGCCTAACTCTTTGTGAACTTATTTCTTGGCAAAGATACTGGAGTAGTTTGCCATTTCCTTTTCCAGGTCACTGTTCAAATGAGGAAACTGAGACAAACAGGGTAACGTGACTTGCCCAGGGTCACACAATTATTAAATGTTTGAGGTCACATTTGAACTCAATTCCAGTGCTCTATCCACTGTGTCACCTAACTATCCTTCAAAGGGCTTACAAATATATCACTATTACGTAGTTAATAAGCATTCATTAAATACTGATTATATGCCACCCACTTAGGTACCATACAAATAAGTTATATGTATATGAAACAAGCTCTGGATATGAAGTTAGTAGACTTGGATCAGGATTCTGACTTTGCTATTTGTTAGCTTGTATGACTTTGGGCAAATCATCTCCTGTCCCCTTCCCAGTCTCAGTTTTCTTTTCTGTAAAGGGACTAGATTCTCATTAAGGTACTTTCTAACTCTAAATCTATGATCCTCCATATACTGTTCAGAGCAGGTCTGGTTATTCTTAAGAGGAGTGTATTTATAAAGCTTTAAAAGGACCCATGGGAGTGTTGATCTCCCCAAGGAGTACTTCTCACCAGTATTTTTTCCCCCAAGTGAGCAATGTCTAAGTAACTGAACTATAGTTCTTATAAGACTCATAAGAGGAGGGAAGAAATCTTAACTCAAATGTCGTAGTAAACTTAGCTTTCTGTAGGGGGAATATATTCTCAACCTCCGCTATGCATTAACAAAGTGATTGGCTCTAGGGAATATTCTAGAAGTATTTAGAGCTTTTTAGTTCATGTGAACAATGGAAGAAATCCCATTAAACTACAGTACATCACACAGGAATATTAACCCTTTTCCCACTTACTCTTCACTACATCTGTAGGGTTGGCATAATACATTCATCTAAATCAATGGTATAGTAAAATGCACTGGATCTATTTAGCATTAGTCTGTAAAACTGGTTATGGAGTAAAGCTTTTTTATAAGGGGTTCTAGCAGTCTAAGAGAAATGTTTATGGGTAGTGGGCTAGACAGAGTCAGAAAGAATTCAGTCAATTCCTGTATCTGACATTACTTACATTACAAATCATTAATTTCTTTAAACCTCAGTGTCCTCAGCTGCATTAGAGAAAAGGGAAGAGAATAAAGATTTATATAGCACCTACTATTGGCCAAGCACTATGTTAAGTACCTTAGGAATATTATCCCATGTGATCCTCATAGGGACCTTGTGAAGTTAGTGCTATAATCTTCATTTTACAATTAAGGGCATCAAGACAAACAGAAATCAGGTGACTTGCTCAGAGTCACACAGCCAGCAAGTCAGAGGTCACATTAAAATTCAGATCTTTCTAGCTCCAGCTCCATTGAGCTATTATTCACCTTAGCTGCTTGAGATGCTAAATGTTTAGTATAATAATACCTGTCCTCACGGAGATATTAGGAAGCTAAAATGAAATCATTTGTATAAAATTAATTAATTACTCAATAACCAATCTAATATGTATGTATTTTGAGCCAAGCAGTAAACTTTTAGAGATAGGAAATTTCAAAAATATAAATAGAACTTGCCCTCAAAGAGCTTGAATTTTATCAGGATAAATGGCACATACGTATATAAGCGAATATAAAACCATAACAAAACAAATGTAAGAGAGGAGATTCTAGCAGCTGAGATCAGGAAAGCCTTATTTATAGGGTGATATTTATAAGAATAAATGTCTGTTAATGTCTTTGGAAATCAAATTAATTTATTATTGGTTAATCAATTAATTAAATAAATTAATTAGCACCATTTATTAAATAATGACTCTGTCCCTGGAACTGTACTAAACACTAAGACTGCAAAGAGAGGTAAAAATAATCCCTGTACTCAAGGACTCAGAACAGTATGTGTGATGTGATACAAATGCCAGTTTGACTTCTCAAAATATAGAAGAACTTAAACCTAGAAATAATAAGGGACCATTTAAATTTATTGAAAAGGGGAGTGACATAATATCTTTAGAGAGATGGTTCTGTTAGCTATCTCACTCTACCCTTGGACTTTACACATTGGACATAATGTCTTCAGGCTTTTTTTTCTATCACTTTGTTACTCCCAGAAGCTGAAGTTTAAGGTAGAGGCCTAGGTCACTCTTCTCTCATTAGAATTTAAGTACATAGAGGGCAGATACTGTTTGTTCAATTATTTAATTAGTTTTAATACATATTACTTTAGAATCATATTGGGAGAGGAAAAATCAGAACAAATAGGAAAAATCATGGGAGATTAAGAAATAGAAAAAGTAAGTTATATAATTTAGAGGACCACAGATATAGGGCAACTCTGAGAAAAGTATATTTGAAGCAAAGATACTTATAGCAGGATATTAATACTCAGTGTGATTAATGAGATGATGGTTCTCTAGTTCACACATACTTAGTGTGTTATAATGATGTAATCATACTGAGGTATTTAAGAGCTTAGAGTTCTGGAAATAGAAACATTCCATCTTTGACCATCCTCCTGGTGGCTCTCCTGCCTCCTGCACTCCTCCATTAAGATCAAGACTGGGTCAGATTGTGACAGACACAGACTGTGAAGGAGACATTTAGTAAAAGACTTTAGACTCTATTCTTGACTATCTTCGTGGTGTCTTTCATGCTGAGACCAAGGCCTATCCGGAGGTCCCCCAGAAAGCTAGCCTGGACATTACAATATAACATAATAAATGTTGATTTATATTCAGTCTCCATAGTTCTTCTGGAAGTTGATGGCATTTTCTATCCCAAGTCTATTGGATTGCCTTGGATCACAAATCCACAGAGAAGAAACAAGTCTTTCGTAGTTGGTCATGGCATATTCTTGCTGTTATTATATACAATGTATTTCTGGTTCTGCTTGTTTCACTCAGCATCAGTTTGTGCAAATCATTTCAAACCTTTCTAAAAATCAGCTTGTTCATCATTTTCTATTCTATTCTATTCTATTACCTTCACATACTATAACTTGTTAGACATTCCCCAGTTAGGGACATCTACTCATTTTCCAGTTCTTTGCTACTACAAAAAGAACTGCTACAAATATTTTTGCACAGCTGGGTTCTTTTCCCTCCTTTATAATTTCTTTAGGATATAAACCCCATAGTGAGTGGTACTGCTAAAAGGATATGCACAGTTTTATAGCTCTTTGGACACTGTTTCAAATAGCTCTTCAGAGTGATTGAATTATTTCACAACTCCATCAACAATGCATTAGTGTCCTAGTTTTCCTACATCCTCTTCAGTTACAGACCAGAAATCTGAACTTGAAACAAAGGATTCTTACAAGGTGCTAAGTCAGTGGAATTAAAAGATATAATAGTTATCTAGTTTAGCGTGGTTCAGTATAATTGATTTCATCTTACAACAAATAATGGTTTCCTAATGATATAATGATTGGTTTATACTCAGTTTAGAGGATATAAGCTAGAAGCCTCACCTAAGTTGATTCGGGGAGATTCAGAAGCCAGAGAAGACAGGCAAGAGCTCAAGCTCTCAGAACCAAGGAGAGAGAGATAGGCCTCTAAGAAAGCTAACCAGGACCTAGGAAAGGAAACAAGACTTTGAAAGAGATAATAAAAGATTTGGACTTTAACCTCTGGTTGTTCTTGTGGTGATTACTGAACTGAAATGAAGGCTACTTCCAGAGACCCCAAGAAAATCGAACAGAGAACACTATATTTTGGCATCCAAACATGGGGCTGACATGATCCTGAGTTCAGTGGAAAAGCATCCAATCCTGATTTCAGTGAAAAAGTCTCCCTGACCCAGAAATTAAGGTGAGTACAAGAAGGAAATTTTGTAAAGGGCTAAAGTAGCATTTCAGTTAAAATGGGACAAATGTTTAGAAAGGAGATTTCTCCACCACAAGGAAAATTTGTCGAAAGTTTGGTTAAACTTATTTAAAAAAACAAGCTTTGATTGTAACTTGGGAGCAGATGATTGAACTTTTAGAAACAGTACAATACACATCTCCTTGGTTCTTTAAGGAAAAAAGAATTAGATCTAGAGGAGTAGAAATTAGTAGGAGAGCAACTATGTGAATACTACAATGATAATGGATTTGACTCAATTTCTAAAGCAATACTTTATACATATAATTTAATACAACTGGCTTTAGGAAATTATATGTTATAGAATAAGGAAAAAGAAGAAAGAACAAGAGAGGGAGGATCCAGACAAATTAGGTGAAAAGGATAAAGAATTAGATAAGAATGGAGTTAAGTACAATTCTGAGTGTGGTGCTTCACAGCAGAAGAAATTAGGGCATTCCCCATCCCCTGACCTACTTCCCCCAATTAACCCTTCATGGGTGGAAGGAAAAGGAGGAGGGGAGAGGCAGTAACACAATCAGCACTCTCTATGAAGCAGCCTATGACAAGATTACAAAAGGCACTGGTTAAGGCAAAAAAAGAACAGCATATATCTGATTTAATAAATGCATACCCTGTGATTGAAGAGCTTGACTCTTCAGGTCAACAAAGGAGAAGATACACTCTTTTTGATCTGGAAAAAATTAAGGATTTGAAAAAGGGCTGCACTCTTTATGGGGCAACATCATATGTTAAAATGTTACTAGAGAATTTGGCTTATGAAAGTTAACCCCTATTGAATGGAAATCTATATCAAGGACATGTTTAGAACCTGGACAAAACTTATTGTGACTTTTGGAGTATAGTAAATTATGCAAGATACAAAACCTTTTGCTTGCAATAAGCAAACTGGAGTTAACATACAAATCACCTTTGACCAACTGGCAAGTGAAGGTCAGTACACAGACAATTCAGCACAGATTAATTACCCCATAGCAGCCTATGAGCAAATTGCTACTGCTGCAATAAAAACATGGGGTTCCCTCCCAGGAAAAGATCAAGGGGAAGCCTTCACAAAAATAGAGCAAGGTCCCAATAAACCCTTTGCTGATTTTATGGGACATTTGCAAATAGCTGTCATGAGAATTATTGGAGAAAATGCAGCTACAAGAATTATGACAAGACAACTGGCTAAGGAAAATACTAATAAGATTTGTAGAAAAATTATATGGGGACTACACAAAAATTCTCCTTTAGAGATCATTAGATGCTGTGCCACAGTGAGCACAAATGCTTATTATACTCAGCCTATGATGAACATGGGAAGACAGGATCCCTCTTGGCAAGGGACTTCTAGATACTTTCAATGTGGAAAAATAGAACATCTGAGAGCCCAATGTAGATATAGCAATAGAGTGAAAAAACAGGGTGAGAGATTAAAACCCAAAACTCTATGTCTTAAATGCAACCAAGGCTTCCACTGGGCCTCAGAATATAGATTGACCAAGGGAAATGAGAGGCAGGGCCCAGCTCCAAAACCTCAAACAAAAAAAAAGATGGGGCATGATGGCAGCCGAGGTTACACCCAGAGAGTCTTTAGAAGTTCAGGATTCTGATATGATCAATCAGTGGAGAAGCAATCTGATAGAAGAAAGGGATTACATGATCAATCAGCCAAAAAGCAATCACATGGAAGAAAGGGATTACAATTGGGGAGAATATAGGCTTTTTTAACCCAATAGAAGGGCGGTGTCCAGTGCAAGCAGCTCCAATGGAATTGTCACATGATGAGGAGAAAAAGTGATAAATAAAAAGGAAAAAGTTAACTTTCTTGGGAGAAAGTGTTTGCTTGTATTTCTACAAATGGAGAAGGAAACAGATGGGTGAAATGAGCATCTAGAGAGAGATAGAAACAGAGGAAAAACCTCAAAACAAAAGAGAAGACCTAAGAAACATCTGACACTGAAAGAGCATGGCTGATAATGAGACTGTTACAGAACTTCAAAACCAGCAGGAATCATTGGATTCTCTGAGACATGATAAGACTGATGCAGGACTTCACTGGATTCCCTAACATATGATAAGACTATTGCAGGATTTCATA
The DNA here is from genome assembly GCF_016432865.1 of Antechinus flavipes. Taxonomy (NCBI): domain Eukaryota; kingdom Metazoa; phylum Chordata; class Mammalia; order Dasyuromorphia; family Dasyuridae; genus Antechinus; species Antechinus flavipes. The sequence continues at coordinate 269,298,845 of NC_067399.1, forward strand.
ACTTGCAGGAATCATTGGATTCCCTGCACACATGAAGTAATGGATAGTAGATTCCTTTGGGACTATTTCTAGGACTATTGGACAGGTATAAGTTGATTCATGTTATTTGTTACATCACTACTAGCCTGTGTTGTTATGTGCTTATGTAATTTATGTGATCATGTATAATACCTCCCATATTGATGTATTTATGTATACCTGTTTCAAGTGAGACCCTTCAGAAACCTGCTAATCTGATTTGATTTCCCATTTCCCTTTGGTGTTTTCATCTCCCTTCCTGAGACACCAGGGAGGGCATGATCACCTTCTTTTATGGTGTTTTCGCCCCTTTTTTGAGCAGTCAAGCAAGGCATGATCACCTCCTTTTGGGGGGTTCTCACCTCCTTGAGAAGTCAGGGAGAGTGACTACCTATGTTCTAAAAACAAAAGAAAGCAGGAGATGTTATGTACAAGAACTCTGAACTTGAAACAAAGGATTCTTACAAGGTGCTAAGTCAGTGGAATTGATAGAGACAATGGTTATCTAGTTTAGCATGGTTCAATATGATTGATTTAATCTTACAACAAATAATGGTTTCCTAATGATATGATTGGTTTATACTCAGTATAAAATATATAAGCTAGAAGTCTCACCTAGGTTGATTCAGGGAGATTCAGAAGCCAGAGAAGACAGGCAGGAGCTCAAGCTCTTGGAACCAAGGAGAGAGATAGGCCCTCTAAGAAAGCTAACTGGGACCCAGGAAAGGAGACAAGACTTTGAAAGAGATAATAAAGGATTTGGACTTTAACCCCTGGCTATTCATGTGGTGCTTACTGAACTGAAACAAAGGCAGCTTCCAGGGACCCCAAGAAAACCGAAAGGGAAACACTACACTCTTCCATATGTTAGCAAAACTGAGAGGTTTGAGGTGGTTCTTTAGAGTTGCTTTAATTTGCATTTTCTAATCAATAGTGATGTAGAGCACTTTTTCATATGAGTGGTAATAGTTTCAATTTCATCATCTGAAATTGTCTGTTCATATACTTTGACCATTTATCAATTGGAAAATGGCTTGATTTCTTATAAATTAGAGTCAGTTCTCTACATATTTTGGAAATGAGGCCTTTATCAGAACCTTTAACTGTGAAGATGTTTTCCCAGTTTGTTGCTTCCCTTCTAATCTTGTTTGCATTAGTTCTGTTTGTACAAAGGCTTTTTAATTTGATGTAATCAAAATTTTCTATTTTGTGATCAGTAATGGTCTCTAGTTCATCTTTGGTCACAAATTTCTTTCTCCTCCACAAGTCTGAGAGATAAACCATCCTATGTTCCTCTAATTTTTTTTTTTTTGCAGATCAAAACAAACTTTTTTTATTTTATTATGTTTTCATATTTTTTCTCCTTTTTTAAAAAATAATTACTTTATATTGACAGAATCCATGCCAGGGTAATTTTTTTTTTACAACATTATCCTTTGCACTCGTTTCTGTTCCAATTTTTTCCCTCCCTCCCTCCACCCCCTCCCCTAGATGGCAAGCAGTCCTATATATGTTAGATATGTTGCAGTATATTCTAGACACAATATATGTTTGCATAACTGAACAGTTATCTTGTTGCACAGGGAGAATTGGATTCAGAAGGTAAAAATAACCTGGGAAGAAAAAACAAAAATGCAGATAGTTCGCATTCATTTCCCAGTGTTCTTTCTTTGGGTGTAGCTGCTTCAGTCCATCATTTATCAATTGAAGTTCAGTTAGGTCTCTTTGTCAAAGAAATCCACTTCCATCAAAATATGTCCTCATACCATATCGTTGTCGAAGTGTATAATGATCTCCTGGTTCTGCTCGTTTCACTTAGCATCAGATCATATAAGACTCTCCAAGACTCTCTGTATTCATCCTGCTGGTCATTTCTTAGAGAACAATAATATTCCATAACATTCATATACCACAATTTACCAAGCCATGCTCCAATTGATGGGCATCCATTCAATTTCCAGTTTCTAGCCACTACAAACAGAGCTGCCGCAAACATTTTGGCACATACAGGTCCCTTTCCCTTCTTTAGTATTTCTTTGGGATATAAGCCGAATAGTAGCATTGCTGGATCAAAGGGTATGCACAATTTGATAGCTTTTTGAGCATAATTCCATATTGCTCTCCAGAATGGTTGGATTCGTTCACAACTCCACCAATAATGCATCAGTGTCCCAGTTTTCCCGCATCCCCTCCAACATTCATCATTATTTTTTCCTGTCATCTTAGCCAATCTGCCAGGTGTGTAGTGGTATCTCAGAGTTGTCTTAATTTGCATTTCTCTGATCAATAATGATTTGGAACACTCTTTCATATGAGTGGTAATAGTTTCAATTTCATCATCTGAAATTGTCTGTTCATATCCTTTGACCATTTATCAATTGGAAAATGGCTTGATTTCTTATAAATTAGAGTCAGTTCTCTATATATTTTGGAAATGAGGCCTTTATCAGAACCTTTAACTGTGAAGATGTTTTCCCAGTTTGTTGCTTCCCTTCTAATCTTGTTTGCATTAGTTCTGTTTGTACAAAGGCTTTTTAATTTGATGTAATCAAAATTTTCTATTTTGTGATCAGTAATGGTCTCTAGTTCATCTTTGGTCACAAATTTCTTTCTCCTCCACAAGTCTGAGAGATAAACCATCCTATGTTCCTCTAATTTTTTTTTTTTTTGCAGATCAAAACAAACTTTTTTTATTTTATTATGTTTTCATATTTTTTCTCCTTTTTTAAAAAATAATTACTTTATATTGACAGAATCCATGCCAGGGTAATTTTTTTTTTACAACATTATCCTTTGCACTCGTTTCTGTTCCAATTTTTTTTCCCCTCCCTACCCTCCACCCCCTCCTCTAGATGGCAAGCAGTCCTTTATATGTTGGATATGTTGCAGTATATTCTAGATACAATATATGTTTGCAGAACCAAACAGTTCTCTTGTTGCATAGGGAGAATTGGATTCAGAAGGTATAAATAACCCGGGAAGAAAAACAAAAATGCAGATAGTTCACATTTGTTTCCCAGTGTTCTTTCTTTGGGTGTAGCTGCTTTTGTCCATCATTTATCATTTGAAACTTAGTTAGGTCTCTTTGTCAAAGAAATCCACTTCCATCAAAATACGTCCTCATACCATATCGTTGTCGAAGTGTATAATGATCTCCTGGTTCTGCTCATTTCACTTAGCATCAGTTCATGTAAGTCTCGCCAGTCCTCTCTGTATTCATCCTGCTGGTCATTTCTTAGAGAACAATAATATTCCATAACATTCATATACCACAATTTACCAAGCCATGCTCCAATTGATGGGCATCCATTCAATTTCCAGTTTCTAGCCACTACAAATAGGGCTGCTACAAACATTTTGGCACATACAGGTCCCTTTCCCTTCTTTAGTATTTCTTTGGGATATAAGCCCAATAGAAACACTGCTGGATCAAAGGGTATGCACAATTTGATAATTTTTTGGGCATAATTCCAGATTGGTCTCCAGAATGGTTGGATTCGTTCACAACTCCACCAACAATGCATTAGTGTCCCAGTTTTCCCGCATCCCCTCCAACATTCATCATTATTTTTTCCTGTCATCTTAGCCAATCTGCCAGGTGTGTAGTGGTATCTCAGAGTTGTCTTAATTTGCATTTCTCTGATCAATAATGATTTGGAACATTCTTTCATATGAGTGGTAATAGTTTCAATTTCATCCTCTGAAAATTGTCTGTTCATATCCTTTGACCATTTATCAATTGGAGAATGGCTTGATTTCTTATAAATTTGAGTCAGTTCTCTATATATTTTGGAAATGAGGCCTTTATCAGAACCTTTAACTGTGAAGATGTTTTCCCAGTTTGTTGCTTCCCTTCTAATCTTGTTTGCATTAGTTCTGTTTGTACAAAGGCTTTTTAATTTGATATAATCAAAATTTTCTATTTTGTGATCAGTAATGGTCTCTAGTTCATCTTTGGTCACAAATTTCTTTCTCCTCCACAAGTCTGAGAGATAAACCATCCTATGTTCCTCTAATTTTTTTTTTTTTTTGCAGATCAAAACAAACTTTTTTTATTTTATTATTTTTTCATATTTTTTCTCCTTTTTTAAAAATAATTACTTTATATTGACAGAATCCATGCCAGGGTAATTTTTTTTTACAACATTATCCTTTGCACTCGTTTCTGTTCCAATTTTTTTTCCCCTCCCTACCCTCCACCCCCTCCTCTAGATGGCAAGCAGTCCTTTATATGTTGGATATGTTGCAGTATATTCTAGATACAATATATGTTTGCAGAACCAAACAGTTCTCTTGTTGCATAGGGAGAATTGGATTCAGAAGGTATAAATAACCCGTGAAGAAAAACAAAAATGCAGATAGTTCACATTTGTTTCCCAGTGTTCTTTCTTTGGGTGTAGCTGCTTTTGTCCATCATTTATCATTTGAAACTTAGTTAGGTCTCTTTGTCAAAGAAATCCACTTCCATCAAAATACATGCTCATACCATATCGTTGTCGAAGTGTATAATGATCTCCTGGTTCTGCTCATTTCACTTAGCATCAGTTCATGTAAGTCTCGCCAGTTCTCTCTGTATTCATCCTGCTGGTCATTTCTTACAGAACAATAATAGTCCATAACATTCATATACCACAATTTACCCAGCCATTCTCCAATTGATGGGCATCCATTCATTTTCCAGTTTCTAGCCACTACAAATAGGGCTGCTACAAACATTTTGGCACATACAGGTCCCTTTCCCTTCTTTAGTATTTCTTTGGGATATAAGCCCAATAGAAACACTGCTGGATCAAAGGGTATGCACAATTTGATAATTTTTTGGGCATAATTCCAGATTGGTCTCCAGAATGGTTGGATTCGTTCACAACTCCACCAACAATGCATTAGTGTCCCAGTTTTCCCGCATCCCCTCCAACATTCATCATTATTTTTTCCTGTCATCTTAGCCAATCTGACAGGTGTGTAGTGGTATCTCAGAGTTGTCTTAATTTGCATTTCTCTGATCAATAATGATTTGGAACATTCTTTCATATGAGTGGTAATAGTTTCAATTTCATCCTCTGAAAATTGTCTGTTCATATCCTTTGACCATTTATCAATTGGAGAATGGCTTGATTTCTTATAAATTTGAGTCAGTTCTCTATATATTTTGGAAATGAGGCCTTTATCAGAACCTTTAACTGTGAAGATGTTTTCCCAGTTTGTTGCTTCCCTTCTAATCTTGTTTGCATTAGTTTTGTTTGTACAAAGGCTTTTTAATTTGATGTAATCAAAATTTTCTATTTTGTGATCAGTAATGGTCTCTAGTTCATCTTTGGTCACAAATTTCTTTCTCCTCCACAAGTCTGAGAGATAAACTATTCTATGTTCCTCTAATTTATTTATAATCTCATTCTTTATGCCTAGGTCATGGACCCATTTTGATCTTATCTTGGTATATGGTGTTAAGTGTGGGTCCATGCCTAATTTCTGACATACTAGTTTCCAATTATCCCAGCAGTTTTTATCAAATAATGAATTCTTTTCCCAGAAGTTAGGGGCTTTGGGTTTGTCAAACACTAGATAGCTATAGTTGACTATTCTGTCTTGTGAACCTAACCTTTTCCACTGATCCACTAATCTATTTCTTAGCCAATACCAAATGGTTTTGGTGACTGCTGCTTTATAATATAATTTTAGATCAGGTACAGCTAGGCCACCTTCATTTGATTTTTTTTTTCATTAATTCCCTTGAGATTCTCGACTTTTTATTGTTCCATATGAATTTTGTTGTTATTTTTTCTAGATCATTAAAATATTTTCTTGGAAGTCTGATTGGTATAGCACTAAATAAATAGATTAGTTTAGGGAGTATTGTCATCTTTATTATGTTCGCTCGGCCGATCCAAGAGCACTTAATATTTTTCCAATTATTTAAGTCTGACTTTATTTGTGTGGAGACTTTTTTATAATTTTGCTCATATAATTCCTGACTTTCCTTTGGTAGATAGATTCCCAAATATTTTATGGTATCAACAGTTATTCTGAATGGAATTTCTCTTTGTATCTCTTGCTGTTGGGTTTTGTTGGTGATGTATAAAAATGCTGAGGATTTATGGGGATTTATTTTGTAGCCAGCTACTTTGCTAAAATTATGAATTATTTCTAATAGCTTTTTAGTAGAATCTCTGGGGTTCTCTAGGTTCATCATATCATCTGCAAAGAGTGATAGTTTGGTTTCCTCATTGCCTACTCTAATTCCTTTAATATTTTTCTCGACTCTTATTGCTGAGGCTAGTGTTTCTAATACGATATTAAATAATAATGGTGATAGTGGGCAACCTTGCTTCACTCCAGATCTTACTGGGAAAGGTTCCAGTTTTTCCCCATTGCATATGATGCTTACTGATGGTTTTAAATATATGCTCCTGACTATTTTAAGGAAAAGTCCATTTATTCCTATGCTCTCAAGTGTTTTTATTAGGAATGGATGTTGGATTTTATCAAATGCTTTTTCTGCATCTATTGAGATGATCATATGGTTTTTTTTTTGGTTGGTTATTGATATAGTCAATTATGCTAATAGTTTTCCTAATATTGAACCAGCCCTGCATTCCTGGTATAAATCCTACTTGGTCATAGTGTATTATCCTGGTGACGATTTTCTGTAATCTTTTTGCTAATATTTTATTTAAGATTTTAGCATCAATATTCATTAGGGAGATTGGTCTATAATTTTCTTTCTCTGTTTTCAGCCTACCTGGTTTAGGTATCAGTACCATGTCTGTGTCATAAAAGGAGTTTGGTAGGACTCCTTTAATCCCTATTTTTTCAAATAGTTTATTTAGCATTGGAGTTAATTGTTCTTTAAATGTTTGGTAGAATTCACATGTAAATTTATCTGGTCCTGGGCATTTTTTCTTAGGGAGTTGATTGATAGTTTGTTCTATTTCTTTTTCTGAGATGGGACTGTTTAGGATATTTACTTCTTCCTCTGTTAGTTTGGGCAAGCTATATTTTGGGAGGTATTCTTCTATTTCATTTAAGTTGTCGAATTTATTGGCATAAAGTTGGGCAAAATAACTCCTAATTATTGCTCTAATTTCCTCTTCGTTAGTGGTGAGTTCTCCCTTTTCATTTTTAAGACTAACAATTTGATTTTCCTCTTTCCTTTTTTAAATCAGATTTACGAAGGGTTTGTCTATTTTGTTGGTTTTTTCATAGAACCAACTCTTAGTTTTATTAATTAATTCAATAGTTTTTTTTTTTTACTTTCAATTTTATTGATCTCTCCTTTTATTTTTAGAATTTCAAGTTTAGTGCTTGACTGGGGGTTTTTAATTTGTTCCTTTTCTAGCATTTTTAGTTGCAAGCCCAATTCATTGACCTTCTCTTTCTCTATTTTATGCAAATAGGCCTCTAGAGATATGAAATTTCCCCTTCTTACTGCTTTGGCTGTATCCCATACATTTTGGTATGATGTCTCATTATTATCATTTTCTTGGGTGAAGTTATTAATTATGTCTATGATTTGCTGTTTCACCCAATCATTCTTTAGTATGAGATTATTTAGTTTCCAATTATTTTTTGGTCTACTTTCCCCTGGCTTTTTGTTGAATGTAATTTTCATTGCATCGTGGTCTGAAAAGGATGCATTTACTATTTCTGCCTTACTGCATTTGAGTTTGAGGTTTTTATGTCCTAATATATGGTCAATTTTTGTATAGGTTCCATGAACTGCTGAAAAGAAAGTGTATTCCTTTCTGTCTCCATTACATTTTCTCCAGAGATCTATCATATCTAACTTTTCTAGTATTCTATTTACCTCTTTGACTTCTTTCTTATTTATTTTGTGGTTTGATTTATCTAATTCTGAGAGTGCAAGGTTGAGATCTCCCACTATTACAGTTTTGCTGTCTATTTCTTCTTGCAGCTCTCTTAATTTCTCTTTTAAGAATTTAGATGCTACACCACTTGGTGCATATATGTTTAATATAAATAGTGCTTCATTATCCATATTACCCTTTAGCAAGGTATAGTGCCCTTCCTTATCTCTTTTAATTAGATTAATTTTTGCTTTAGCTTGATCTGAGATCAGGATGGCTACCCCTGCTTTTTTGACTTCTCCTGAAGAATAGTAGATTTTGCTCCAACCTTTTACCTTTAACCTGCATGTATCTCTCTGCTTCAGGTGTGTTTCCTGTAAACAACATATTGTAGGATTCTGGCTTTTAATCCATTCTGCTAACCGCTTCCTCTTTATGGGGGAGTTTATCCCGTTCACATTTATGTTTAAAATGACCAATTCTGTATTACTTGCCATCTTGTTAACCCCAGTTTATGCTTTTCTCCCTTCTTTCCCCTTTATCCCCTTTCCCAGTATTAAGCTTGTGAGCACTACTTGCTTCTCCCTTTTTAGTGTCTCTCCCCCTGCCTTAGAGTTCCTCCCCCTATCTTACCCCTTTCCCTCCCAGTTTCCGTATTCCATTCTGCTTAGCTTATCCCTTCCCTTTTCACTTTTCCCTTCTCACTTTTCAGTGAGGTGGGAGAAGTTTCACCCTAGATTGAATATGTCTTAAAATTTTTCTCTTAAAGCCAATTCTGAAGGCAGTAAGGTACCCATTATATTCATCCCCCTCCATTCTTTCTCTCAGATATAATAGGTTTCCTTTGCCTCTTCATGAGATGTAGTACCCCCACTTTACCCTTTTTCTGGTACAATGTCCTTTCCACATCTAGTTTCTAGAACAAGGTATACATGTATTCTTTATACATCTTTATAGCCGAAATATAGTTCCCAAGATTAATCTTTACTTTTTTAGATTTCTCTTGAGTTTTATATTTGTAGATCAAACTTTTTGTTAAGTTCTGGCTTTTTCATCAAAAATAGGTGAAAGTCCCTTAGTTAGTTGAATGTCCATCTTCTTCTCTGGAAAAAGATGTTCATTCTAGCTAGGTACATTATTTTTGGTTGTAGACCGAGTTCCTTAGCCTTTTGGAATATCATATTCCAGGCCCTTCAATCCTTTAATGTGGATGCTGCTAGATCCTGGGTGATCCTTATTGTGGCTCCTTGATACTTGAATTGTGTTTTTCTAGCCGCTTGCAGTATTTTTTCCTTCGTTTGAGCGTTCTGGCATTTGGCCACTATATTCCTTGGTGTTTTCATTTTAGGATCCCTTTCAGTAGGTGATCGATGAATTCTTTCAATGTCTATTTTACCCTCTGTTTCTATGACTTCTGGGCAGTTCTCTTTGATAATTTCTTGGAAAATAGTGTCCAGGCTCTTTTTTTCATCATGCTTTTCTGGGAGTCCAGTGATTCTCAGATTGTTTCTCCTGGATCTGTTTTCCAGGTCTGTTGTCTTCCCCAGAAGGTATTTCACATTCTTTTCCATTGTTTGATTTTTTTTGGATTTGCTTGTCTGATTCTTCTTGTCTCCTCGAGTCATTCAATTCCAATTGTTCAATTCTGATTTTCAATGAAGTATTTTCTTCACTCACTTTTTAAAAATCTTTTTCTAATTGTCCAATTGAGTTCTTTTGTTCTACGGAATTTTTTTCCATTTCACCAATTTTGTTTTTTAGAGAGCTGTTTTCTGTTTCCAGTTTACTAATCCTATTTTCCAAAAATTTTATTTCTTTATCCACTCTCTCTTTAAGTGAGTGGGATGACTTCTCCAGACTCTCTTGCCCCTCCCTCTCCTTTTCCCATTTTTTCTTCTAGCTCTCTTATGAGAGTCTTTTTAATTACTTCTATGAGGTTCATCTGTGCTGAGGAACAGATGATCTCCTCCTTTGGGGAGTCACCTGGGGACAGTCTGTTTTTAGTCTCCTCGGGATTTAGAGTCTGCTGTCTATCTGTATAGAAGCTGTCAAGGGTTAAAGTCCTCTTCAATTTTTTGCTCATTTTGTCAAAGAATCAAAGACAAACTAGCAAAGAAAAAAAAGAAAAAAAAAACCCTAATTGGCGCCTGCTTTCTTTGGGGGAGGGGCTGGGTGGTGTTACAGAGCTTCCTTTACAGACTGCAGGGGCAGCAGCAAGGCACTAGCCCAACTGTGCTGCGCGCCTGCGCTCTGAGATCCCAGAGCATGCTGAGACACTGTGGGGGAGGGGTGGCCAGGTCTGGAGAGACTCCAGCTGTTTGGAGTTGTATTCTTTACCGCTCCCCTTCCCCTCCACCCCCCCCCTCCCGCGGTGTTTTTAGCTTCTCTGCTGGGCTGCTGACTTGCTGCCAAGGCAAAGTATCCAATCCTGTAGCAAAGCTCTCCCCACAGAGACGGCTGAGATCACACACCACCCCCTCTTCAGTCTGCTCCCATGCTCTCACTGCCGCTGCCCTCAGCCTGTGCCCCATCTAAAACCGTCCCCACCCTCGAGCAAAAATAGACCTTTCCTGGCGAATCTCAAGGATGGCTTCTCTTGGTAACTATTTGTGGGTTTTTTTTTTTTTTCAGTCAAGCATTAATTCAGAGGCTTGTAATGAAATGGATAGTGAGATAAAATGCGGAGCTTACACAGCTGTGTGCCTCCTCTTCACCATCTTGGCCAGAAGTCCAGAGCACTTTTTCATATGATTATAGATGGCTTGCATTTTGTCATCTGAAAATTGTCTATTCATATTCTTTGACTATTTATCAATTGGGGAATGACTTGTATTCTTATAAATTTGACACAATTCTTTATATATTTTAGAAATGAGACCTTCATCAGAAACACTGCCTGTAAATTTTTTTCCCCAGCGTTGTACTTCCCTTTTAATCTCATTTTTTTTTTTTTTGGTTTTCTTTGAGCAAAAACTTTTTAACTTAGCATAATTACAGTTATTCATTTTGTCTTTCACAATGTTTTCTAGTTCTTTTTTGGTCATAAATTCCTCCCTTCTCCAAAGATCTGATAGGTAAATTATCCCTTCCTCTCCTAATTTGCTCATGGTATCACACTTTATGCCAAAATCATATACTCATTTTGACCTTATTTTGGTATGGGCTGTGATATATAAGTATATGTCAAGTTTCTGATATATTATTTTCCAGTTTTCCCACCAATTTTTGTCAAATAGTGAATTCTTATTGCAGAAGTTGGAGTTTGGGGATTTATTAAATACTAGATTACTATAGGTCTTGATAATAGAATGATCCACCATTCTATTTCTTAGCCAATATCAAATGGTTTGATGACTGCTGCTTTATAATATAGTTTTAGATCTGATACTGCTAAGCAACTATCCTTTGTATTTATTTTATTAATTCCTGTCATATTTTTGACCTTTTGTTCTTATTTTATTTTTTTTATTTTTTTTTCTACTTCTGTAAAATAATTTTTGGCAATTTGACTGGTATAACACTGAACAATTAGATCAATTTAGGCAGAATTGTCACTTTTATTATATGATGAACAATTGATATTTTTCCAATTGTTTAGATATGACTTTATTTGTGTGAGAAGTGGTTTGTGTGGGTTTTTAATGTGTTCCAGAGGTTGTCTTGGAAGGTTGACCCCCAAATGTTTTATTTTGTCTAGTTATTTTAAATGGAATGTCTCTTTCTATCTCTTGCTGCCTGGCTGATTATTTGTTTGAATTTTTTTACATCCTGCAACTTTGCTGAAGCTATTAATTGTGTTGAGTAGATTTCTGAATGATTTTCTAGGATTCTCTGAGTATTTCATCACATCATCTGCAAAAAGTGATAGTTTTATTTCTCCGTTGCCTATTTCAGTCCCTTTAATTTCTTTTTGTTTTCTTATTGCTAAAGCCAACATTTGTAGTACAATGTTGAATGATAGTGGTGATGGACATCCTTGTGTCACAGCTTGTTTCATTCATTAAGAATGCATCCAGCTTCTCTTTGTTATAAACAATGCTTGCTGTTAATTTTATTTATTTCTTCTTATTTATGGAAATAAATCCCTATGCTTTCTGGTGTTTTTAATAGGAATGGGTGCTGCATTTTGTCAAAAGCTTTTTCTGAATCGATTGAGATTATCATATGATTTCTGTTGGTTTTATTGTTGATATGGTTGATTATGGTAATAGTTTTCCTCATATTTATTGAATCAGCCCTACATTTCTGGTATAAATCCTATGTGATCATAAAATATTATCCTGCTGAGAAGTTTCTGTTATCTCTTTGCTAATACTTTATTTAAAAAATTTGCATCAATATTCTTAGGGAGATTAGTCTGTAATTTTCTTTCTCTGTTTTGGCTCTTCCTGGTTAGGTTATTAGTATTGTGTCATAGAAGGAATTTGACAGGACTCCTTTGATAGAATTAATTTGTGAATCCATCTGGCTATTGTTTCTTAGGGAATTCACTATAGGCTTATTCAATTTCTTTTTTCTAAAATGGGACTATTTGAGTAATTTATTTCCTCTGCTATTATTTTGGGCAATTTATATTTTTGTAAATATTCATCCATTTCAATTAGATTGTCAGATTTGCTGGCATATACTTGGGCAAGATCATTCCTAATTATTACTTTAATTTCTTTTTCATTGGTAGTTAAGTTCTCTCTTTTAATTTTTGATGTTGATGATTTGTTTTATTTTCCTAATCAAATCAATGAAATATTTATTTTTTTCATAAACCAACTCTTAATTTTATTAATTAGTTCAATAGTTTCCTTAATTTCAATTTTATTCATCTCTTATTTTGAGTTTTAGAATTTCTAATTTGGTATTTAATTTGGGAGTAATTTGTTCTTTTTTCTAGCTTTTTTCGTTGCATGTCCAATTCATTGATTTTCTCTTTGACTATTTTATTTGTGTAGCTATTTGGAGATATAAATTTCCCCCTAAGAACTTCTTTGATTGCATCCCATTCAATTTGATATGCTGTTTCATTATTGTCATTCTCTTGCTTGAAATTATGGATTGTATCTATGATTTGTTGTAGAAATCTAATTTCTTTAGAATTAAATTATTTAATTTCCAATGGCAGATATTATTTTAAATTCTGGTTTTGTGTTCCTTGCATCTAGTTAATTGCAATGCTATTATTATTATTATCATTTATTTTATCATAAACACAGGAATGTTTAATAAATGCTTGCTGACTTGCTAACTTGAAGAGTGAATTGGACAAAAAGCATATTAAAGAAAGAAAACTGTTGAAGCTTTTGTAATTGACTCAGACCAAAGTTGATGAGTGCCTGAACTAAACTAGTGCTTACATGAGTGGAGAAAAGGGATAGAGAGTATTGTAAAGTTAAAGATAACTTGTTATCTTGACTTATTAGTTGACTGGATAAATTGATCAAGGGAGAATAAGCAGCCAAAGATGATATTAAAATTAAGAATCTCAGTGACTGGAAAAATGATAATAACTAAGAAAGGAAATTTAGGAAAAGAGGAAGATTTAGAGAGGGTTGATGAGCTTGAGATGACTACAAGACATCCAATTTGAAATGTTAAATATGAAGTTGTGGTGCTGAACTGGGGTTCATAACACAGACTAGGACCAGAATTATAGATCTTGGCATCATCTGATTAAAAATGATAATTGAACCCAGGAGAGTTAATGAGGTTGCCTAGGAAGAGATTATTTAGAAAGGAAAGAAGGCCTGAGGTCACAATAACACAAAGGGAATAGGGCATGGTTTAGAATCTAACAGAGGAGAAAAAAAAGAAAACAGGCAGATAAATAGAAGAAAAATAGAGAAGGGGGACTTCAACTTAAGAGATCCCATCTAGCATATACTTATAGTCATTGAAAAATCCAGTGAGATTACAGTAAGTACAGTACAGTAAGTAATTTCCATCTTAGAACTGCACAAAAGATCAACTGGAAGTCTTATCAGCAAAGTCAAAAACAGAACATTGTAGTTTCCCAAGCATAAAAAGAAATAGCCAGAGAAAGATACAGTCTGCAAACTTTCCTGTTTGGAGGGCCAAAAATGGAGGATACTTTTAAGAAATACCTGGATGATGAGAAAATTCCAAAATTGGAACCTCAGAAGATACTCAGAAAGGCAATTGTCAAGGACCAGTATGGTGTCAAACCAGAAAGGTACTTCGGTGTTCAGATAAAGACAATACTGTCCCAAGGGATCTATGGTCCCTATCATTCAATCATGAGGCACCAGAGAGGGCTTAAACATTAGAACCTTGAACCTCAGATATCTATGGGATCTGAACACCAGAAAATAGAAGTCAGTGTAAGAAATCTGGGGATGCATAGTGAAACTAAGCAGTATCTCCACCCAAGAGCCAAGTAAAGAGTAGATGCTGACCTTAGCACAAAACCATTATTCAGGAACTACAATTGAAGGGATGAGTAAATCAAACATTATCCACTTTCAAAAATAATTGCACCTCTTACTCCATAAAAACTGTAAATAAAGACTTAAAGAAAAAATGAAAATCCCACAAGGACTAAATGAATACCTAGAAGAAATGAAGGAAGAGATTTTATTTTATTTTATTTTATTTTTTTTATTTTTTAATAAAATTTTATTGACAGAACCCATGCCAGGGTAATTTTTTACAACATTATCCCTTGCACTCACTTCTATTCCGATTTTTCCCCTCCCTCCCTCCACCCCTCCCCCAGATGGCAAGCAGTCCTTTACATGTTAAATAGGTTACAGTATATCCTAGATACAATATATGTGTGCAGTACTGAACAGTTCTCTTGTTACACAGGGAGAATTGGATTCAGAAGATATAAATAACCCAGGAAGAAAAGCAAAAATGAAAGCAGTTTATATTCATTTCCCAGTGTTCTTTCTTTGAGTGTAGCTGCTTCTGTCCAAAGGAAGAGATTTGAAAAATGAAATCAATGCTCTTTTATTTTAATATATCTAAATTTCTTAACAAAAAACAGAAAAACATCATAAATTGAGAGTGCATTTGAAATACTAGAAAGTTAGCAAATTTTAAAACTCAATAAATATAAAAATACAAAATCCTGAAAATCATAGAAGAAATTAACAAAATAAAAACAAAAAAAAGCCCATTAAGTTGATAAATGAAATTAGGAGATTTGAACAAAAATAAACTATTAGCGTATTTGAACAAAAAGATAGAGGAAAGCTAAATAACTGGTAGCAAAAAGACCCCCCAAAACCCCAAAATTTGCAATAAATAGAGAAGAAATAAAGAATATACTATAAACCATTTTGTTCAACTACATGGTAACAAACCCCCAAACTTTAATTAGATAAGTAAATATATTGTTTAAATTTCCTATTTCATGTTCTATTCATTTGAGATTTAGTTTTTCTCTTTTTCCTCAATCAAGTTAGGTAATGGTTTATATAGAACTATAATACATTATCACATATGATATATTATTATTGATTATTACATATTACATTAATATATAATGTGTGTATTTGTGTATGTGAATTTTTATATATACATATATATATATGTCTCTGTGTATATATATATGTATACACACACACACACACACACACACACACACATACATATATGTGTATGGAGGCAATTGGAGTTAAATGATTTGCCCAAGATCACACAGCTAGCAAGTATCTAAGGCCAAATTTAAACACATGTCATACTAACTCCAGGCCCAGCACTCCATCTATCATGCTACCTAACTTCCCTGTAATCAAAGTTCTTAAGAAAAGAGTTTGAAGGAGAATAAGTAGTTTAAAAGAAGTGATAAGTCTTCCCCAAGAAATGAAATCCCTAAAAGACAGAACAGATTAAAAAAAAAAAACAATGACTATATGAAATACTAAATTATATATAAATATATGTTATATTTATCAATACAATTATAGGAATTGTATATCATGTTATATCTACATATAATTATATGAATTATATGCAATATATTGTCTAAATGAATAATTGCATGAATTCTTTATATTATATCTAGTTATAATTATGTCAATTTTACCTGTTGGATTCTATATATATATTAGAATAAAAATTTTAAATAGAAAAAAAAGTAAAATATAAAATAGCTATTGAAAAATAAAAGACCTAAAAAGTCAAGATAGATATTTAAGAATACTTGGAGTCATAAAGTTCTTTTGTGAATCCTGATAAGTACACTACCAAATATTTTATACCTTTTATAGTTATTTTTTAAAGAAAATTTCCTTGCTGTTTCTTCCTATTTCATTCTCTTGGTATTGTTTTTGTTGTTGTTCAATTGTTTCAGTTTTAGTCATATCTGTCTCTATGATCCCATCTGGGTTTTCTTGACAAAAATAATGGAGTAGTTTGGCATTTCCTTCTTCCACTCATTTTACAAAAGAGGAACTGAGGCAAACAGGATTTAAGCAACACATCTCATAAGTGCCTGAGGACTGATTTGAACTAACCAAGAAAATCTTCTTGACTCTACACACCCAGCACTTTCTCCACTATGCCACATAGTTGCCCTTTTTGGTATTATATAGAAATACTATTTTGTGTGGATGCATTTTGTGTCCTGAAACTTTATTCAAGTTAATAATTGTTGCAATTAATTTGCAATTAATTTAATTTGACTTTCTGGAGGTCTCTAAGTGCACAACTGTATCAGCTTTATCCCCATTATATATAATGCTGGATCTTGATTTTAGATACATATTATTTACCATGTTAAAGCAATCAATTTATTCCTTTGTTTTTTAGTGTTCATCAAAGAAATCAAAACTAAGTAGATGCTTGTCATTTGTGGAATTGTTGAACAAGTTCCAGTGTGCTAACATAATGGCATATTTTACTGTAAGACATGAAAAAAAGTGTTTCAAAAATAACTGCAAAGAGTTTTGTGAACTAATAAAGAGTAAAATGAGCAGTGCAAGGAAAAAACTTTAATAATAACATCAATATTGCAAAAAATGTAGAAAACCTATGACCCTGGTCATGTAAATAATAAATCTGAGACTTTTTTTTTGATATGGCCAATGTGGAAATTTGTTTGACTTGACTGTGTTTATATTATATGAGGACTGTTAATATCATCATTGTCCTTGTTATTGACATTTTCTTCTCTTTCTTCTTCTTTCTCTTCTTCTGGGTGAGGAGAAGGGCAGATAGACAAAACAAATGCTTGATAATTAAAATTATTTTAGAAATTAGTAATTGGATTTATTAAAAACTATGATTTTTTTGAAAAGGGGGGAAACAAGAAAGGACAAGAGAGGAAAGGAAGCTTGGAATAACCCCTGTGAAGATGTAATAGAGGGTAGTTTTTTGATAATTTTTAGACTTTCATATAAATATCAGTTGTTATTACATTGAGTGAAAATAATTTTTGAAGATAATTTTAACATTGCTTCTTAATTATGTGGCTTTTCTACTGATGGAGATTTTGTGTCTAAGATAGTGGCTAGTAAGGCACTGATTGGATGAAGTCAGATGTCCACTGGCCTATAACAATCCCAGTCCTTTACCTCCTTTCCAAGTTTGTTGCTCTAGAGTTACCTGACTTTTCAATTTGGGAATTAAATTCTTTTGTGCTTAATTATATACATAATATTCCAGAAAAACAGATCTACCTTTAGTGTCATGGGAAAAGGATTTTCAGAAAGAGAAGATTATGACAGAGGATGGAAGTTCCAGGATAAAAAGTACTTAGGTATTGGGGAAGTTCAGCATGAGACTACCATTAAAGTACGGTGGCAAAATCCTAGAAAATGATATCATTATAGATGATCTGTGTATGCTCAGAAAGAGGAGGCAGAGGGAAATTTATGTACTTGAATGGAATTCTGATTCAACATGCCCCATGAGTGTTGTTCCTGGAAGGTGGGGACATTATAAATGTAACTGGCCAACAGAACCTTTGAGGTAGGCTTATAAGAACGTTTTCAGGTTCAGTATAAGAACATTTTCAGGTCCATATTATATTCAAATGGAGGCCTGGACTGATTGCAATCTGAATATGGTAGACAATAAGATAAGGAAAGACAAGTCAGCTAGCAGGAAGTAATTTCTAAAGCAGTATAGGTTTGATAATCCTCTAAGGCTTCTTCTGGTCCTAAACCTATATAAAGTGTCCTATTCAATGAGAAGTCTGAAATAAGAGTAAGGAAACATAGCTACAAAGTGGACAATTAACTCTCATGGAATGACAAGACAAGAGACTTCATAAGAGATTTCAAACCATTCAAATATCATCTAGGTACTCAAAAATACCCAAATTTCATAGAATCACTGGTTTAGAAAAAAATCTTTGAAAAGAGTCCTTTTTCTTTTCTATATATACATGAAATTTTATATTATTATCAGTCAATTATAATATTTTTGTCCATTCCCATACATCCCATAAATGTATATGCAAGCACTCAAAAATGCATTCAGTAATTCAGTAATGTCTTTTGAGAATGTAAATTTGATAAAATGAGGACCCTTTGCTAGAATTCTTTATGATCTCTACAATATATTATTTTCTTTTTATTAATTTTTAAACTAGCCAAAATCATTGTGAGGGTTTAATTAAAGACATAGCCCGCTTGACAACTCTCCTAATAAATCAGTTGAAGTGGTTCAAGTAGCTCATTTTAATTGGAAGAAATGACACTGTTTAGACGAACAAATCATATAAACAATCTCACAGCGCTAATTGTTAGTGATGGGAAGCCCTAAAGAAAAGTGGTGATGGGTTTGACTAAGAATCCTTAAATTTGTTTACCTGATTGAAGGCTATTCCAAAATCAGTCTAGGGTTTAAAAATTAGTATAATAACTTCTATGGGTGAATAGATAAGTCACTGAACTTTGACATGTGGGAAATTGGTTTTAGGTATGATCCTCCAGGCATTTCTAAGAAGCATTTCAATATATTAGAATGAGCTAAATAAAATAGCTATAGTACTCAAGGGTGAGTCTGTGCTACCAAATAATGAAATTATTGTTTGGCTAATATTTTCAAGCAAAAGAGTCAGAGAGAGGTCCAACATTCCATTTTTTAGGGAGGTAACGCATACTAAAGCTGCTTTAATTGGCTAGTGTAGAGTGGATCAGTAAGCATAGGTTAAAAAAAAAATTACATGGGAGCCAGAGAAGACGAATAAAGGCAAATTAGATACAAAAGAAAAATATAATAGCAGAAAAAAATGGAAAAATAGAAGTTTTGAAGAGAAGGGAAGAATATGGGAATGGAAGGTATACTCTACAACTTTTTCTCCCTTTTTATGAGGACCTGCTATTTCCATGGTTTTAAGGAATTTTCAGAGAAGAAATACCCACTACAAATAAGATTAATAACTTTCATACTTTTTAGTCTAAGAAAGTTGTCTAGAAGTACCAAGAAGTCAAATGACTTGTTCAGTTTTACACAGTCTGTAAAACTTATAATTGGACAATAATGTAAGATTTCTAGAATATTTTTGTTTGAGATGATTTATGAACCATATCTACTATTAAATTATAGTTTCTTGGAAATATGGTCTAGTTTTTTATTTTCTTTGAATCTGTAGTAATTAGTACCTAGCATATAATAGGCATTTAATAAATGCTTATTGACTTGATTGATAATAAGCCCTCATCTTTTATTGTTTAAGACACTTGTTAAGTCAAGGTTAACGGACAATGTAGTCTCAATCCACATCACAATGGTTAGCTTCAAAAATAAAAATAAAGGATGTATTTGCTAGTAAAGATACTGAAAACTCTTTGTTCCCCACACAGGGCCTATATAAACCAATTCAAATAGTCCTCCATCTATGAAGATATCTCCAAATTCCCCTAATTATAATGGCCAGAAACTTGCTCAAACATCACAATATTTGTTTTGTATGACTCAAATGTATTTATGATGTATTATTATACATTATAAGTATGTGCTTTTTCTTTCTGCTAGTCTATAAAATAAATGAGCTTGGGGACCTTGTCTTTTCTAAATTTCTATCTTTCCCCAGTTGTGTGAGTGGTTTGGAACTGTTTCTGCTGTAACAGGAAGTTTATTCAACCTGCTAAGGGCATCTATCTTGTTCTTTTGTTCATGGATACAAAAGAAGCATATGGGTCATTCAGCCTATTCCAGCAATACCACCAGCAGACAAGAAGTGGGACCATGCAAGGGAACTGTGGGAGATGGAACTAATAGCATGAGTAGGACATAGGAAACTTGTGTCAGTCACAGCTATGAGATTTTAGCGAGGAAGGGGAGATATAATGCAAGGCAGATAGCACTAAAATTGTCAGCTTTCCACACATTGGAGTATGAATTTGAGGGAAATTGTTCTCTTTTCTACCAATTCATGAGTATGTGAGAGATGTTATTCATTAGTATTTAGAATCCTGTAGGCTTTTGCATAACTTTCTAATTATTTACGTTGCTATTTTATTCTAATTAAATATTCTGCTATTTGACTTTATGGTCATTTTTAGCACAGACTAGGGATGTAGAGTATGATTTGAATCCTATATCTCCCTACCTCACAATGAAACCAAATAACCTAGGATGAATCTCTAAAGAAAATATTAATTAATTAATTAAATATCAGTACATATACTCATACATACTCACACATACATACTCATACATACACACAAGTGTGTGTATATATTTACATCTACCTATATATGTGTATGTATGTATGTACATATACACATACTTAATCTCTACTCACACTATAGAACAGTATAAAAGTCATGAAGAACATGGCATGAAGACACATTGTAAATTTGCTGTGTGCTTTGAGGGATATGTGGTTTCATTAACATAGAAAAACCCTCCAACAGCTCAGCTCACACCCCATCCATGGATTCTCATCCACAGAGACTTATTCATATTTTCCTCTAAATCTGCTGCAAGAAGACAATCCAAGCTACTACAGAGATCCATTTTGCTTTTTTCAATTCATTGATATCAAGGAAGAATATGGGTTATTCATCTATCCTTCTCTCTTGTTCCATGATTAGTCCATTTCCAAATGCAGTTCTTTAATGCTGTCTTTTATATCACTTCTTTGTGTCTTTCTTCATTAGCAATAATTTTCTACCTATTTAAAGCCATCATGAATTTCTACATTGTTCTTTGAGCGACTCACAATTTTTATCCTATTGAAACTATGCTGTTTCATGATTTATAGTCATACAACATCACTAGAAGGATACCAATATTGAAAAATAAGTTTTGTTTCAGGGAGAAGCAAGAGGAGATTAAAAGCACTGTTCAGTTTCTCTGGGATGATTCAGCTTGTTCTTTTGCTCCTATGTACTTATAGGCTTGCAGTCATAAATTTGTTATTGCATTTATTTTCCCTCAATCAAACCACTCCTATGGAAGTTTAGTAACCGTTAACAATTATTCTTTGAAGGAATCTGCTGAAAGTTAAATTGTGATATTAACCCACCTCCAGGGTAAAGTCTAATTAATTCCTCTTCCACCATAATTCAGCTTAAATCAAGTTAGCAAACATTTAGCTAGCATTTATTTTATGTAAGTGTAAAATAATTGCACCTGCCTTCAAACTAGTTTTCAATTTATTGGGGGAAGGGATTGAAAGGAAAGGAAACATTTTGCATTTTTACAAAAACAAATATAATACAAGGAATAAGGTAGAGGCAAAGGAGAGGTACAGACTAAGTGTTCTAGGGAAATATGAGAAAGGGCTTTGAATTGAGCAATATGAGGGAAGATTTCACAGAAGAGTTGTCATTTGAACTGAGTCTTGAAGAGTCAGATATGGAAGGAGTACATTTCAGCATTCCAAGTATGAGAGCAATCTGTGTGATGGCATGTGGAGGAGGAAAAGAGAATGAAACAGGGGATAACTAATATATTGCCCAGGTTTCCTGGAAGGCAGAGTGGAGGAAGAAGAGTGATGAGAAATAAAATCAGAAAGGTAGGTTGAGGACAGATTGAAAAGATACTTAAATTTCAGCTCAAGAAATTTTTCTTTTCTTTGCTCTAGGCTCCAGCAGTAGGGTAGCCCTGGAGACTTTGAAGCAGCTCAATGACTTGTGCATTAGAAAGCTGATTTGGGTGGATCAGAAAAGGGAAAAAATGAAATTAGGGAGAAACCAGACAGGCTAGTACAGTCAGAAGGGGATGAGGACCAGAAATAGGACTGTGGCTGTATCTGTGAATAAAGGAAAGGACAAGGAGAGCCCAGTGCCATAAAATCCAAGGAAGAAGGGGATATCAAAAAGAAAGGAAAGGTCAAAAATGTGAAAAGTTATAGTATGGTCAAGGATGATGAATGTGAAAAAAGACTATTCAATTTAACAATTAAGATATCACTGGTAACCTTGCAGGGAGCAATTACACTAGACTGGTGGCATGGGAAGCCAAATTGCACGCAGATAAGGAATGAGTGAGAAATAAGAAAGGAAGGCCTTCAATCATTCATTCAAAGAATATTGAGTGTCCTAAGGATACAAAAACAGAAACCATTTGTGTCCTTATTCTAATGAGGGCAAAACAATGTGGGCATAGATAGATCAATTGTCTGTATATAAATGTAATTTCTGTGTATGATAAGAATACATATAATATTAAATGAGGAGTAATACTGAAGGATCAGGAAAAAATTGTATAGGAAAGGGCAATTGAACTAAACTAATATGCATTTTTTAATATTTTATTTTATTTAATAATAACTTTATATTGACAGAATCCATGCCAGGGTAATTTTTTTACAACATTATCCCTTGCACTCATTTCTGTTCCGATTTTTCCCCTCTCTCCCTCCACCCCCTCCCCTAGATGGCAAGCAGTCCTATATATATTAGATATGTTTCAGTATATCCTAGATACAATATATGTTTGCAGAACTGAACAGTTCTCTTGTTGCACAGGGAAAATTGGATTCAGAAGGTAGAAATAACCCGGGAAGAAAAACAAAAATGCAGATAGTTCACATTCATTTCCCAATGTTCTTTCTTTGGGTGTAGCTGCTTCTGTCCATCATTTATCAAATGAAATTCAGTTAGGTCTCTTTGTCAAAGAAATCCACTTCCATCAGAATACATCCTCATACAATATCGTTGTCAAAGTGTATAATGATCTCCTGGTTCTGCTCATTTCACTTAGCATCAGTTCATGTAAGTCTCTCCAAGCCTCTCTGTATTCATCCTGCTGGTCATTTCTTACAGAACAATAATATTCCATAACATTCATATACCACAATTTACCCAGCCATTCTCCAATTGATGGGCATCCATTCATTTTCCATAAACTAATATGCATTAAGGCTTAAAAGATAGGTTAGAGATGAGTGTGCAAAATATTTTAAGTTCCAAACAGAAAAATTTTTATTTGATTTCAGAGGTAGTAGAGAGCTCATGAAGTTCAAAAAGGACCTTAAAGGTCATCTTATCCAATCTCCTCATTTTATAGATAAGGAAAATGAAGCCCAAAGAGATGAAGTATTTACTCTATGTCACCAATTTGAACATAAGTTTTGGACTCTAAATCTATCCCTTTTCAGATTGTCCCATGATCTCTCCTCTCTTCAAGAAGGGAGTGTCGTGGTAAGATGTATGCTTTACACATGGCAACCTGATAGATGAGAGAGCGAGAGACTTGAGACAGGAAAAATACTTTAGGAGGCATTCTAGGTGAGAGCTGATGAGGACCTGAACAAAGGCTGTCACTATGTGAGTATAGATAAGGGGAGCATTATGAGAAATATTGCAGAAGTAAAATTTACATGATTTGGCAAGGGATGAGATATATAGGGAGAACAACAATGAAGAATTGAATGACTCTGAGGTTATGATGGAAGTTGGGAGGATTATGATGGGTCTCATATACATATCATATAACATCATATCATATATGATATCATAACATAAGTTATTTATGTAGTCCTATATACAAATTGTTATATATCAATTTTGGAAGGATAAGTATGTGGATAGATAGATAGATAAATAGAGAGAGAGAGCAAAAGAAAGAAGGAAAGGAAAAGAAAGAAATGATACATAAATATAGAGAAATATATATAAGTATATTTAGTAATGTCCTATCTATAGCTATAGATAGATATATTTATAAAGTCTCTCTATAAGTCATTTTATATGCATATGTGAACGTTACTTTGATTCTTGTATCTTTTAGGCTATCATATGCATATGTGTAATATATATGCTATTGTCTAAGATACATATACATTTATATATACATTTATTTGTATCTCAGACAATAGCGTATATGTTACATATATTCATACAATAACATTATACACATATATAAATGTGTGTATGTATCACAATAGCATTAAAGATATTGGAATCAAAGTATCATTCCTTTTTAGGATAAAAGAATTTGAGTATGTTGGTAGAAGGGGAATTACCAAAAAAGAAAGAGATTGAAAATGATGAGGAAATGAGTAATAAAATAAATAAGGGTTTGTGTGTGTGTGTGTGTGTGTGTGTGTGTGTGTGTGTGTATGTATGTGTATGTGTAGGGGAAAGAATATCAGTAGTTTCATTATTACTTTCCTTCTATTAATCAATCTATTTAGATTTTTTTCTTGAGGTAGACTAAAGTATATTTCCTAGGAAATATGGTATAATGGAAAGAATGCTTAGTGAGATTCAGGAAAGTTGGGTTCTAGTTTTAGCTCTTTCTGAAACCAGTTGTGTGACTTTGATCGATAGCTTAACCTCTCTTGGTCTGACTTTTTCATCTGTCAAATAAGGAGGCTAGACAACATAATTGCTAACATGGTGGATTGTATAGAAGTCTAAGATAAATAGCAAATCCAAAAACTGACCAAGTGTTTTCTAAATAAGAGAGAGGAGTTAATTTTCATAGGATGTTGATAATATCCAATATGAATTTCTGAATTTCAGTACATTCCGGGAAACAAATCTAATATTTGCTATTGATTTTATAGGTTAAGTTTGTATCATAATATATTGACATTGTACTTTTTATACAAGACTTGCTTCAGGGTGTAACTGCATTTAGCATTGACTAACAGGATAATAAAAACTGTAGCAGAAACAGCTTTACGACCCTCCATTGACTTGTGTTTTACATTATATTATCTTATTGCAGACATCTGAATTAAAGGTTAACAAACACAATTTAATGGGTTGTCTGAAAGAATGTACAGTGCATGAATACATGCTTCTTGCAATGTCTATCAGTTATGATCTTCTACATGCATTATGATGTGGAGTTAAGACAAGATTGTAAATGGAGGATGGCTCTTGACTGACTCTTTTAAGAAATATGAAATAGAACATTTTGTTAGACTTCCTCCAATTAAGTGCATATCCACCATTAAAGCAATCTGTCATCATTTTAACAATGTCATTAACATCTATAATATGTCTCACAGGGGCTTTGTTCTTCTTTCAAAATTAGTAGCACATACATTTATATAGAAATTATGAAATACAAAAACAAATTTAGGAAAGCTTCATATCTTAAGTTATGCAAATAGTTTTAATGGTTACAAAGGTGTTACTTTCTTTAAAAAGCAGATGCTCGAAAATACGCTAATGTGATAAAGCAAAAATCTTTCTCTCTCTAATGTCCACCAGGAAAGTAATCCCTAAATCATAAAAAAATCTAGTAATCAATCCAATAAAGTTTGCTGGAAGCTGTTGATTTATTGAGGCAATTAAGTGAAAAAGTGGATAGAGTGATGGGTCTGAAGTCTTCTTGAGTTCAAATCTAGCCTCAGATATTTATTAGCTGTGTGATGCTGGCCAATTTCTTTAACCCCATTTGCTTCAATTTCCTTATCTGTAAAATAAATTGGAGAAGTAATTGGTAGGTTCCTTAACTCTGTTTGCCTCAGATTCTTCATCTGTAAATTCATCTGAAGAGGAAAATGAAAAACTACTTGAATATTTTTTCCAAGATAATGCCAAATAAAGAATGGATGTGACTGAAAATGATTGAACAACGATAATTGGTTTATTAAGGATTACATACTACAAACATCTTAGAATCATAGATTTCCAGCTAGACCTTAAAAATATTCCAGTTTGAAACTGAGTGGATTTCCATCAATTGGAAAATGGTTAAATAAACTGTGGTATATGAATGTTATGGAATATTATTATTCTGTAAGAAATGACCAGCAGGATGATTTCAAAAAGGCCTGGGGAAACTGACATGAACTGATGCTGAGAGAAATGAGCAGGACCAGTAGATCATTGTATACTTCAACAATATTATATGATGATCAATTCTAATGGATGTGGCTCTCTTCAACAATGAGATGAACCAAATCAGTGCTAATAGTGCAGTAATGAATAGAACCAGCTACACCCTGCAAAAGAACCACTACATAGACTTCCTAAACCCTCTATTTTTGTCCACCTGCATTTTTTATTCCCTTCACAGCTTAATTGTACATTATTTCAAAGTCTGATTCTTCTTGTGTAGCAAAATAACTGTTTGGATATGTATACATATATTGTATTTAACATATTTAACATGTATTGCTCTATCTGCCATCTGGGCAAGGGGATGGGAGGAAGGAAGGGAAAAATTTAACCATTTTCCAATTGATGGGAATCTACTCAGTTTCAAACTGGAATATTTTTAAGGTCTAGCTGGAAATCTATGATTCTAAGATGTTTGTAGTATGTAATCCTTAACAAAACAATTATCGTTGTTCAAGGTTTTGCAATTGTCAATGCTGAAAAATTGCCTATGCATATATCTTGTAAATAAAAAGCTATAAGAAAAAAATAACTCAAAAGATAAAAAAAAAAAATTCCAGTTGAACTTTCCTATTTTGTCAACTACTTAGAATAAGAGAAATTAATGACTTTACCAGGGTTGACTGACAAATATTTTATTATCTTTATAAAACTGAATGACCTGTTAAATTTTTGCTATCATTATTTTCTCCTTGATTATTAAAAGTTTTTTTAATTCATTAAAAAATTTTAAGTCCTGTAAAAAATAGGTAAATGATTTGATCATCAAAAATGAGATAGATATTTCCTTATCTATATTTTCAAACACAATTTTTGTTGTTGTCAGTGTTATTGTTTGTTGTTGTTGTTATGGGCACAGTAGGGCATGTAAATATATATACATACATATTATATATATATTCTAGTTTGTAATGACTACAAGAGAAAGTATTAGTCTTGGATTTTTTTTTTTTAGTTTTTTAGTTTTTGTTTCTTTTGATAAGAGTGGATTTATTTTTTCCCCCAAGAGGGAATTGTATTCTTTAAAACTGCTTGTTCACAGAGAGCATATATGATTCTCTAATTAAAAAAAAAAACCTTGGAGAGCAGTTTATTTGGATTCCCTCAGCTAAATTCTTCTAAATTTTAAAAGAGGTTTTCCCTATACTAAGTTTTAAACAATGGAAATTTTAAAATTCCCTCTTTGCTAATTAGATTATAAATAAAACATTATGATGAAATGTGATACAATTTGACTAGAAAAAAAGACACCTAAGAGTTTCCTAGAGTTAGAAAAGATTGTGTAGTCATTCCATCTTTGAGGAGAAAAACAGCAGACTGGTTTCTCTTCTTACGGTCATTAAAGAAATACAGAAGAAATGTCAGCCACTTCAATTTAGAATCAGGGTAAGCATCTGCAAAGACCAAATTTGGGCTGCCTATTTGGTGGATCTTTTTAAAGTACGCTGATATATTTGTGGCAGGTTTTCCCCCAAAGGGTTACTCATCCCCACCTCATGCACAATCAATTATCTTCACCTCATTCCATCCACAAAATACCCCCTTTTTCTAAAAATAACCAACTTGGCAAAGAGCAACATTTCTTTACAATGGTGAGTTGACAGTACATTATACCAAATTGAGTTAATTGTGTCTGGTTCCTTCATGTCACATATCCTGACACATCAAATTCATGTAAAGCAGCATGTATGTGTCAAATTGAATCATCACTGGGAGAAAAATATGGTACATGCCACCATGGGTGTTACCCTGGTGGAAATGTTTATAGATGAACAAATTTAAGTGTTGTCTTTTGCTTTTTCATTTATCAATATCCTCCTATACAATAGAATTAACATTTATTAAGCTCCTACTATATACTAGGCACTGTGCTAAGCAGCAGGGATACCAAAAAAAAAAAAAAAAAAAAAAGAAGGAAGTTTCTACCCTCAAGGGGTTTTCAATCTACTGGGGAAAGACAACATGCAAACAGAAGCTGCAAAATGACAGGAAATAGGAGAGAACATACCCAAAGCAGGGACATAACACTAGTGGAGCTGAATCCAAACAATATAGCTGGTGGGAAATGAAGAATTATCTGAATGTATGATCTCTGTTGAAATGGAGCATTGGAGAAGAATGTTTTGCTGTCCTCTTTGGCCTTTCTAATTCAAAGGATAGAAGTAACTGAGAGAACTTAAAAGGCATAAGTATCTAGACTGATGCAATCTCAGTAATCATGAGTTTCTTTATAGTTAGTTTTTTTAAGTGGAAAGAGAATGAAAGTGAGGACATGGTAATGAAGGGGTAAAATCCAAGCAGTGCAAATGTTAGGAAATGAAGAGTGCCATCTGCAAGACTATATTATAGATGATCCATTTGCTAGTCTTATGTTCTTTGCTTTGTTTCAGTGGACCTGGTGAAGAAAAGAGTATAAAATGGGCCAATAACTTTGTCAAACTTTGTTGTTATTTTCCAATAACAAATCAATGAAGATTCTATTTCTGTATCCTAAACACAACATTTTATATCATGGCCTTGGCAAAGGGTATAGGAAAATAATTTAACTTTAACTACAGGAGGAAATTGCTTAGGCAACCTGCCTAAAAATAATAATAGCTCATATTTGCATTTAGAATTTAAGATTTATAAAGTATGTTATCTACATTTCCTCATTTGATCTTCACAACAGTCCTGTGAAGGATGTTTTATATTTATCCCCATTTTAAGATAAGAAAATTGAGGCCCAGATATATTAACTGATTTGCCTAGGGTCATATATTAAGTAAATATCTAGATCAGTATTTAAACTTAGAACTTTAGACTCAGTTTTCTATGAACTAAACAACTCTGTTTCTTTGTTTAAATTAGATTTGTTTAAATTTTAAGATGATGAATTAGACACTTACTTGTTTTATTACAGGGAGATAATCACTTAATCTCCCTCTACCTCAGTTTCCTCATGTATAAAATGGTGGGAAAAACTTGATTATCTCTATGGTCCTTCCAGATTTAAATCTATATAAGTCACAGGAATTTAGTGGTGAGAAGTAATGAGCTAGGAGGTTTGAATATTCCAATAGACATCATTATAAATATTCAAGTCTCTAAGTTTATGGCACAGATTAAGTTGTGTAGAAAAACTATGACCTCAGTATTGAATTCCTTGAGGAAGAGAAAGGAGAAAGGAGGAAGAAAAAAAACCTTCACAAAAATATTGATATGGTGATATAGACAGATGGAATTAATTAAGAGAAACTAATGTTTAACAGTGATAGATAAAAGGTCTGGAAGCTATAGTAAGGAGAAAGTAGCTCTACTCTTCCTAATTCAGTATGTCAGGGTCCATTAGAGAAGGTGCCAACAATCTACAAAAAGGTTGACCAGAGGATTGATTTTTTTTTAGTTAAGTTTGTGTGGTCTATGAAGGCATAAGAAGATGAAAAGAGTAGGAGAGAAAGAGAAATAGGATCAAGGAAATTTATTAATTATAGAACAGGAGTTCTAAACTATATAATGAAAGGGCAAGGAAAAGTTATATGGGAAGGAGAAAAGGACAGAAATGCATCTAGATAAGAGAACAAGAATTTATGATTGGGGATGGGAAGCAATAATTTGTTAGACATGAGATAAGAAAAATGCCAACTGATTGAGGATACTACCCTAAAGAGTCCTGGGATAAAAAGGATCAATTTTTTCTTTCTCAAATGCCAGTAGAGAAAAACGTTGGGTTAGCAGAGATATCAGATTGGTATGTTGGTTGATAAGGGATAAGACTGTTAGGAGAGAAAAATGAGTAAATCTAATGACACTGAATGATAACAGGGGGAATTGAGTGACTAAATATCATAATAAGAGATTAGCTCTTAGATTGAGAATAAAAAAAGAGGACAAAATTCACACTAGTGGTTGGGTCCATAGAAGCTTGACTAGACTGACAACCAAGGCTAGCTTCCTTGTTTCATCACAAGAAGGCAGGGATGGCCCATAGCCATTATGGGCGAATAATTATGATACTTCAAAGATGGGAATGAAATTTTCTCCATTTTCCTCTTTTGGAGTAACAACAGGCATAAGGACTAAAGAAATGATGGGTTATAAAAGAACCCATTTTCTCCAATATAAAAGATAGCTATTTTTGATTTCTAAAGAGTTCAACATTATGTATGTGATATTTGGTCCTAACAAAAGAGGATGCTTAAATTTGCTTCAAAAAGAAAATATCTACATTTTAATTAAAATATTTTCACTCCTAGGGACCCACATGTGCAAAAATGTTTGTGGCAGCCCTTTTTGTAGTGACAAGAAACTTGAAAATGAATGGATATCCATCAGTTGAAGAATGGCTGAATAAATTACGGCATGTGAATGTTATATTATTGTTCTATAAGAAACAATCAGCAGGATGATTTCAGAGAGGCCTGGAGAGACTTACATGAACTTATGTAAGTGAAATGAGCAAAACCAAGAACGAAGAAGACATTCCCCCCCCCCCAATATCAGATTTCAAATTCTATTCCACAGCAGGAACTATCACAATGACTTGGTACTGATTAAGAAATACAGGTTGATCAATGGAAAAGATTTGATGCATAACATATAGAAACAAATGAGTCTATTATACTATATATATATATATATATATATATACTATATACCCTATTGGAAATAAAATCCAATACCCTGGCTACTTGAGGAAGAACTTGCTATTCAGAGAGAAAATTTGCTGGAAAACTAGAAAATAGTCTTGCTGAAAGTAAATATAGATAACATTTAATACCTTATGCCAAAACTGTGTCCAAAATTGGACACAAATGTGTCCAAAAAGGACACATGACTTAGACATAAAGACTGTTTTAATAAACAAAGCAAAAAAGAAAAATAGCTTTCAATGGACAGGTGAAAAGTTCATGACCAAACAATGAGTAAACAAGTATTATAGAAGAAGGTAAAATGAAAAAATTTTATTAAATAAAATTAAAATATTTTGCTCCCAAAAAAGCTAATGTAACTAAAATTAGAGAGAGGAGTAACTGCGGGAAATTCTTTGCAGCATTTTTCTTTTATAAATATCTCATTTCCACAATATGTAAGAAATCTATTTTCTTTTCTTACTCTTTTATGGTGGTGGTAGGATGGGGGAAGGGAACAAAACCATTGTCAAAACTATGTAATGCATAATGAAACAAAACAAATTTATACACTGGCCATTACTAAAAAGACTGTCTCAATCTGCATACTAAATTCATTATTTCTCTGTCAGGAGGTAGGTAGCGTATCTTACCATCTGTCCTCCAGAAAGTCAAGGTTTATCATTGTTTTTAAGTCTTCCAAAGTTGTTTATCTTTACAATGTTATCATTATTATATATACTTTAGCACATATAGGACCTTATTCTCTTTGATTTCTGTGAGCTATAGAGTCTATAGTGATATAGCTAGGGCAAGTTTTATAACTTGTGGGAGCACAATTCTAAATTGTTTTCAAGAAAAGTTGGACAAATTCATAGCTCCACCAAAAATAGAGTCTTTTCTTGCAGTCCCACCAGTATTTTTTATTTTTGTGGTTGTTAATTGAAAAATTAATAAAAAAGAAAACAGGACTAAGTGTACTGGTTATCTGAAATTGGAATACTAGACCTTATGATTTCTGGAAGTTAACTTCATTTTTATTTTTTCTATAGTTCTGTTTAGATCTATACTATTCTATTTATGATGAAGTTAATTTTTCAAATTCACTTCTATTAAACATATTTTTATTGTCAAATCCATCCACAAGAATTTATTAAGCATCCACTATTTATCAAGAATTATACTAAGCATAGAGAATAAAAAGAAAGGGAAAACAGTCCATGACCTTGAAGAACTTACAATATATTGGGAGAGTGCATGGCCAAACACCTATGTACAGATGAAATTTATATAGCATAAACTGGACTCTATTCAGAGGGAGGACACTAACATTAAAGGAGAAAAGCAAAAGTTTCTTATAAAAGAGTAGAATTTTATATGAAATTTGAAAAAATCAGGAGGAAAATACAAGGAAGAAAATATTTTGGGGCACTGGGGACACATAAAGAGACTCTTGAAGTGGGAAATGTAGTGTCTTATTAGAGGAATGATATGAAGGCCACTTTTATTGGATCATAGAGAATGTGAAGTACAGTAAGATGTAAGGAAGACTCAGAAGATAAGAAGGGAGCTAGATTACTGAGTTGAGTTTTAAAACAAATATGGTTTCCATTATGTTAAAATACAATAACTAAAGATTCTGTTTTTATATTCATTATTTTTGAAGATAATAAAGTAGTTTTATCCATATTTTAAAAATTCATTTCATTATTAAATCAACATGTTCTGTATTTTGGAGAAGGTCCTCTCTGGCTCTTACTGGAAAGGTAGATTGATGTACAAAAGAGTCAGTTGCAGCATATGGGCCATAACTATTCCTTAGGCCTAATCCCTAGTCTTTAATTACATTGAAGAGTACTACTTTATAAGAAAAAATATATAGTAAGAAAATTTCAATCATGTTATACTAGAGGGTAAGAAAGCTAAACCTGAAGAGCACTAACTAAATTTTTTGTTCCATATACACTATTCCAATTAGGGTTAAACATGACAGTCAATACAAAGTGATTTATAATCAACTTCACATAATCCGTCCTATTGACTGACATGCCAAATGCCTGACAGCATGAAAGATTGTAGCCAATCCAAATTGCTATTTTTCTTGCAAGTTCAATAAAGCATCTTCATATTGAAATTAAAAATGGAATGGCATCTGAAATGCATCATATAAATAAAAGGTTTGAAAATGATACATATTGAGAATTATAAAGAGAGTAAACTAATTCAGTGTGCTATCTTCTGTTTTTCAAAGGCTTCTATACTGGGAAAATCAAAAATTTTGTATTATTACAAAGTATGAATGCTTTCAGTGGCCATGATTGTATAAAAATTTCACATTTTCATTCATAAAAATGGATCATTGGCTTGATTTTCTAATTTAGTAATTCATTTCATACATTATATCCATATACCATTATTTGATAACTACGTTCTCAATTATCTGCCAAATATTTTGTTTCTAGCTTTCTGTTATCACAAAAAATATTGCTATGAACATTTTACGAGTTTTTATTTGCTATTAATAATTTTCTTTGGTTATAGTACCAGTCAATGAATCTCTGAGGCAGAGTAGGAATAATTTATTAACTTTTTGTGAATAATTCCAAAGAGTTTTTCAGAATGGTTTACTAGTTTATAAAAATGGTGGGCTTTCCTTCTTATGATCATTCCAACAAGGAGCTAAGTGAAGGGAATGAGATCCATCTTTGGGTTGTTGTTCTCTGATTACTCTTGTTATTTGTTTTCTGCTTCTCCAATTATTATTGATTTTTTTATTTTTTCACAGTTATTGAAACTTTGTAATTCTGTTTTTTTTTAATTGTTCATAATTTTGTATCACTTGCCAATTGGGGAATAATCTCTAGTCTTATAAGTTGGTATCAGTTCCCAGCAAATTTTAAATACTAGAAATTTTATTCTTTAGAAAACATTTAATGATATATTTAGCTTTGCATTATCTTCATTCTCAATATTTTTCCTTATTTCTCCTCCAAAATCTATCTCTTTATGAAAATGATTTTTTAAAAATATATCAAAACTAAGAACTATCAACTGTGATCAACATTACTCACAAAGTTCCACAAACATAGTTCCCTCCCTACAAAAGAAAAGGAAGTGTAATCTGGTACTGTTCCTTTGTTTCTAAGCTTGATCATTAAAATTTTACTACATTTCTTTTCACTTGTTTTGTCATTTGTTCCATTTAGATCATTGGTATCATTGATACTAAACATTATATAATGTTTTCCTGGCTCGTTTATTCACTTTGCCCCAGTTCATACTGTTCTTTATTCCTCATACTGGCTATTTTTTTCCCACATAGTGATATTCCATTATATTCATGCACCAAAACATGTTTAACTAATCCCCAATTTGGGAAAAAACATTTCATTTCCAGTTTACATCACAGCTTGTTTTTAAAAATTCAGAAAGGTTTAAAGTAAACATTGTTTTTCTAAAAACCAGGATTCTTTTAATGTTCTTTCTGTCATTACAGAACTATGTGATCTTGGTTCATTATTGCAGCTCTGGGAACTCCCATTACTTCTCATTTAAGATGAGAGTGTTGGGATACCAACTCTTGTTTCACCAATATACTATTATTCCTGGAATATTAGCCATACCATTAAACCAACATTATTCAGTTATCTATTTTACTTAAAGGATTTTTTGGAAGCAAGTTATGGGCTTTTCCTGATCATTGACATTTGTACATGGAATGTTCTTTAGCATTAACTTAAAAATATGAGAGTTGAGTCAAGACTAAACTGAGCATAAACTTAATCCATGACAGTGTTTCATATCATGAAGAGCATAGAGCAATTATAGGAAAAGAAATTCCTTTATGCCATTAAATCATTAAACTCATTTCTTAATAGTTCTCTTAACGTGATTTTAGTTAAGATACATGACAGGCATGGAAAAGGAATTTCTGTCAGAGAGCATAAACAACAGGTTACTGGATATTGTTTTCTTAGTTTTTCAATCTGGCAAAAAAAGAAAAACAAAATAAAACTCACAATATTCTAGCAACTGTAAGATCAATACACTTGGCAGTGATTTCCACATTCATTTTGAGAAATGAAAAGAAAAAAAAAATCAAAATATGGTTGCTTTAAGGTACACTGTAACTGCATTATACATTTGTTTACTGAAAAGTCAGCCTATAATGACAGTATCCAAACCATTTGTGCATGATATTATGGAAATATAGCAGGTTTATCATATGCATTATAAAAGGACTATTTTATCACAAAGAAGGTAAAAATGAAAGAACAGATGTGTAGTAAAAATGAATTGCATGCTATAGTTGTTACCTATCTGATTATACTCCCCAGTCTGTTACAAAATTCTATTTCTACTTCCTGTTTGAATTTTCTTCGGGCATGAAAATGGAAAAATAAAAAATATATATTATAGCAAGTATTTCTTTGTGTTATAGAAAAATAAGTACTTTATTCCTGGAGAACAGCTAAATATTCCACTTCTGGTCTGTAACCCAATAAAAAGTCTTTTGCTATAATGTCATCAGAACTACTTTGAGGTCCATATGATAACAATTTCCATTTTCAACAGTGGCCTTGACATTTGAAGTACTAAAAAAGAGGGCATAGTTAAAAAACAAACAGAAAAGCATGGGAGAGAGATTATCTCAATTTCATTTAGTCATTATAGGGAGTCTATCACATGGTATAGCTCAATGTTCTTTCCAGGTGTCCACAAAGCATAAACCAAAATTCATTTTAAAAGATTAGATATCAGAAAAGTAATGTTGCAAGTAACAAGGAATTCAATTATTTTGGGAGGGTTCATGCCTTTGCCATATTGTCAAAGGGTTCATGACACATAAAAAGGTCAAGAACTTCTGGCTAAGATTGATCTCTAAGGTTCATTGGAATACTAACATTTTATAGTTCTATATTAAAGACTTGCCAAATCAATCTCATAAATAAGAATTTATGAAGAACTCAAGTGAAGTTTTGTTAAGAACTCATGGCATGGAGGTAGCAAATATTAAAATAAAAATCTATTTATCTATCCCCTGGCTAGTAGAAGCTTTACCTTCTTGAGAAAACCATAAATTAATGGAGAAATCAGCATATGCTTACAAAGACATGGACAGTTAATCTTTATTTGACCCATAGATAGAACATTATACCAGGAATCAAGAAGACCTAAATTCAAAGCCAGCCTCAGATATTTACTAGCTATGTGACCCATAGCAAATCACTTAATCTCTGTATGCCTCAATTTCCTCAACTTTCAAATGGAGACCATAATAGCATCTACCTCCTAAGCTTATTGTGAGACTCAAATGAGATAAGATTGTGATGTACTTAGCAAAGTACCTGGAATAAAATAGGTGGAATAAATTATACATACATACATACATACATACATACATATATATGTGTATGTGTGTGTGCATGTATGTATATCTGTATGTATGTATACATACTTGTGATTAATGTAGCCATCTCTAGGGTTGGGCAAAAGGGGAAAAATGAAAAAAATAAATTTATACAATAACTTTATTATATATTTTTTTTAAAATACCAAGTTGTACAAAATAGATTTGAAATTTCATGTGCAATCATCTTTTTTTATTATACTATGTCATGGAAATGCTTGTTGTATTCTATAAATTTAAATAAATGAAATAGGCACTTGATAAATGTTAATACCTTTCTCCTCTAATGCCTCACCACTATGTCATAGATTCTTAATAAATTAAAGGTTACAATGCTGAATGAACTAGAGCTTCTATCTTCTCTAAACATAGAATCAGAAAAGCATTGATACCACTTAAGAGATGGAATTAGAATAGCTGAATTGTCCAAATATTTAAGTACTTCCATGGATCTCTGATCTCACCGATGTAAATATTCTGTCCATTAGTACACAATGCAACAAATCTGTTTTCTCATTTTATCATTTTATCCAATTATTTTCCTTCTCATTCCATATATTGTTCACTGATCTACTTGATAGCTTGGAGGCCTTCTTATAGGTCATGCTATAAAAGGGGAAAAAAGGGAAAGACTGAATTTCTTGAAATTGGGGTACTACCACTGAAGATTATTTGATTATAAACAGGGAATAGGAGAAAAGGAGATATACAAACCATATTCGTATCTGAGTTGGACAAAAAAAGAAATATACATATACACATACATGTTCTCTCACACACACGTGTGTGTTTGTGCATAATATACATGTATGTATGCATGCATGTATGTTTTATATGTATGTACCTACACATCTATATTTATAATACTGAAACTATAATAAAGGGGGAACAATACTGACCTGGGGTACAGAAAGTGAAAAATACCTTTCGGAAGGTAGGATTGGAAGAGTGATTATCTCAAACATAACAAAGCATAGCTAATGACCTAAGGGATTAATATAATTTTTAAAAATAGATAAAATGTAAGATTCAGTTATGTGGGTTTAGATGATGTAGGGACACACAAACTGAAGTGAAGAAACTGAGATTTTATTGTTCCAAGCAATACAGACTTCAGATACATAGAAAACATTTCCTTAAAAAAATATTATAACAGAAATTTGATATGGAGAAACAAAAACAACAATCTTAACATTAATGTGAATGGTACAACTCTCATAAAACAGAAAAAGGTGATAAAAATAAATTAGAAAGTAAAACCTAACAATTTGTTACAAATGAGAAATATATTTGCAAATGGGAAAACTATATTGGACCTAAAAGCATAATAAGTAACAAAACAACATAAATTATTAATATATATTCACCAAGTGGTGTGAAATATAAATATTTAAAAAGAAATCTAAGTGAATTACAAAACTATCTAAATAGACAATAATTTAAGATCATAGAATTATAGATTTAGGATAGATGTACCCTTTGATACCATAAAACTTTCTGATTTTATAGATGAAGAAACTTAAGAATAGATAAATGATTTAAACAGGAACACAAAGCTAAAGTTTAAAATAAGATTTGAGCTCAATTCTTCCTGACTCCAAATGCAGCTTTATATCGACCATATTTTAGATAAATATTAAAGAAAGCCATTAAAGTGGTAAAGTCAATAGAATATTGGATCTGTAGTCAGAAAGATCTGAGTTCAAATACAGCCTCAGAAAGCTGTCACACTAGACACATAAGATAGTTTAGATCAATTCAAATAGCTATTATTGTTAATTGAAAACAATTTCTCTTCTGTGTCAGGTTCCTCATCTGTAAAATGGAAGTACTTCTCAGGATTGTTGTAGGGAGAAATGAAATATCATTTGAAAATCACTTAGCAAACTTTTAAGTGATAAAGATATATGCATAAATATTAGCTAATAGAAAGATGAAAAAGAAAAAAAGAAGTCCAAGATTAAATCTAATGACTGCTAGGGAACTATGATAGATTTCTGGTGATTTTTTCATGGAAAAGCTAAGGATGTCATGCAGTATATTCATACAAATTAATCATGTTCTATGGTATAACTCACTTATGGATAAATTCAGAAAAATAAAATACTCAAATATATAATAAAACAAGGAAAGGAAGGAAGGAAGGAATGAAAAAACAAAGGAAGGAACGAGGAAGGAAGGAAGAAAAAAAGGAAGAAAAGGAAGAAAAAAAGAAAGATAAAGAGAGAAAGAAAGAGATAAAGAAAGAAAGGAAGGAAGGAAGGAAAGAAAGAAGGAAGGAAGGAAGAAGGAAGGAAAGAAGGAAGAAAAGAAAGAAAGACAAAGAGAAAAAGAAAGGAAAGAAGGAAGGAAGGAAAAAAGGAAGAAAAGAAAGAAAGAGAGGAAGAGTGAAAGAGAAAGAGAGAAAGAGGAAGAGAGAGAGAAAGAAAGAAAAAATGAAAGAAAGAATTAATGAATGAAAAAAGAGAAAGAAAGAAAAAGAGAGAAAGAGAGAAGAAAGAAAGAAAGAAAGAAGAAGAAAGAAAAGAAAAGAAAGAAAGAAAAGAAAAGAAAGAAAGAAAGAAGAAAGAAAGAGAGAGAGAGAGAAGGGAAGGAAGGAAGAGAGAGAGAGAGAAGAAAGAAAGAAAGAAAGAAAGAAAGAAAGAAAGAAGAAAGAAAGAAAGAAAGAGAAGAAAGAAAGAAAGGAAGGAAGGGAGAGAGAAAGAAAGAAAGGAAGGAAGGAAGGAAGGAAGGAAGAAAAGAAGAGAGAAAGAGAAAGAGAGGGAGAAAGAAAGAGAGAAAGGAGGGAAGGAGGGAGGAAGAGAGAGAAAGAAAGAGAGAAAGAGAGAAAGAAAGAAAGAAAGAAAGAAAGAGAGACAGGGAGGGAGAGAGAGAAAGGCAGGGAGACAGAGAGACAGGGAGGGAGAGAGACAAAGAGGAGGGAGAGAGTTTGAGAATGGGACGGACGGAAGGAGAAAAGAAGGGAGGGGACAAAGGGAGAAATATGAGCAAAAGACAGACTTACATGAGGCTAGGTAATGTTGTTTTAAAAACTGTGTGTAAAATAGCAAATTATAGAAACCTATAAGTATGCTGAACAAAATAATACCACTGAAATAACATACCAAAATCTATAATTTTTAGCTAAATCAATCCTTGGAGGAAAAAATGTATATATAGGAATCTTTACTTTTACAAAAAAAAGGGGGGGGGGAGAAAACCAATGAATTTCCTATGTAACCACAAAGTAGAAAATGAATGAATTTAATCCTAATTGCAGAAAGATAATAGAGAGAGGGAAAGACCTTCAACAAAAAATAGTATTCATTAAGAGAAGAAAAATATCTTTCCTTAGTAAAATTAAAAGTTCTAAAACAATAAGATAGCATTATTTAACAAAGAGAAACAATTGAAGCTTTTTCAATAAATTCAGTGAGAAAGAAAAGTTATTCATTGTCTCCATTTTTATTAGACATTGCACTAAAAAGTCTAACTATAGTAATATGACAAGAAAGAATTTTTTTTTAAAAATGCTTTTTTAGAATTCTAAAAAAGTCAACCAAAAGTAATTAAAACAATTTCTTAAGTAAATTAACATTATATAAAATAAATACACACAAAAAAAAATAATTTCTCTATATCTAATAATCCAGAAGCAGAAAAGAGGAAGAGAAATTCCTTTAATGATGAAGGAATGCATTAAGTATTTGAGAATAAGCCAGCAAAGTATGTGAAAGCCATTACATATTTTAACAGAAATAAAATAAGATAGAAATAATTGTGTACATATTCAATGATTATGACTGGATTATGGATATGGATATACAATAAAAATGATAATACAAATATATGTATTATGTATGTGTATATATATATATATGTATATATATATGCATATATATATATATATATATTTGTATTAATCAAATTGCCAAAGTTTTACTTTATAGGATTTATACAAAATAATAACTAAATTGATTTAGAGATACAAAAGAGCAATAACATAAAGGTACACAATAAAAAGTAGGAAAGAAAACTTTGACAAAACTGTACTTAAAGCAGTAAACATTAAAAGCTATTTAAACATTTTGAAAATATAGAAAAGCAGATGAGTAGAAGAGATTTTATATTTATAAAACTAATGCACACAGTAGTCAAATACTTCAGAACTCAAGTGCACAAAAAATTAAATTATATACATAGATAGATAGATAGA
The DNA here is from genome assembly GCF_016432865.1 of Antechinus flavipes. Taxonomy (NCBI): domain Eukaryota; kingdom Metazoa; phylum Chordata; class Mammalia; order Dasyuromorphia; family Dasyuridae; genus Antechinus; species Antechinus flavipes. Next base: position 269,339,104 of record NC_067399.1, read on the forward strand.
TAGATATATATAGCCTAGAAAGGTTGTAAAAATTGTAACCTGGTATAAATAAGTACAGATCAACTTATGCCATAAGAAATCCCAATTACAATACAATAAAAAAAAAAAAAAACATTTAAATGGATCTGTAATCTCAACAATTTGGATACTCCCTCCAGAAATGCAATCTATCTATGACTGCCCATCTCATCTACCTATGTCCAAGTTATCCATAACATCCCTGCAGGGGATAAACTCAATATGTTGGAGAACATCTTTCCTTTTTCCATAGATTTTGAAAATATCAGAACATTAAAGTTTTATATTCATTTCTCAATTCCATCATATGATCAACCAATCTTCTTTATTTGTAAGAAAAAGAATGACATCTTTACTTACATTCTTCAAAATTCATTCATTCTATTTCTACAGCCTGTTCATACCCATTTCCACATTTGTCTCTTCATTGCCCTATCTTTAATATTATTTTTACTATGTCAGATGCAATGGTAACCCACATTTTACAAAAATACTGAAAGAAAATTCATTATCAAAGAGATAAATCTTGTTTTAGGGATATAGTCACATTATTAAAGGAATTTTGTATTTTTTTTTGGAATGAATTCAGGTTGCTGTTGAATTCTGGGCACAGCTCATGGTCCTTGTATACTCTCTGTCCCATATTTACACGTTGATAGAAAAATTCTATTGCCTTCCCCTCTAAGTGCTTGCTATGACATGGACAATTGGTATGGTTTTTTGTTTGTTTTGTTTTGTTTTGTTTTGTTTTGCTGAGGCAATTGGAGTTAAGTGACTTGCCCAGGGTCACACAGCTAGGAAGTGTTAAGTGTCTGAGGCCATATTTAAACTCAGTTCCTCCTGACTTCAGGGCTGGTGCCCCATCACTACACCTACTAGCTGCCCCTTCAATAGGCATTCTTGATGAGAAGCAATGACAGGTCTTATTCCAATTATCAAAATATAAGAATTTTAATTTTATGATATTAATTTGTGTTTTCCATTTCTAATGCTTACTAATTCATCCTTTCCAGAAAATATTCACAAAATATTTTCTTTTTTTTTTCTTTCTAATTTGTTATTCCTAATTCAAGATTTCTAATTTATTTCTTGGCATCCTGACCTTCCTCAAATTTGAATTCAGGTCACCAAATATCAAAGTTTAAGTTGATTTAAGTGAGATCTTATCAAATTCTTCATAGAGTTTTCTTTATCTAATTGTGGTGGGAAAGGTAACTGATTTATGTATACTTGATAGTTTTCTTTTAAGAATGGCATATGTATGAGAAATAAAAGTTCTAGTCAATGGGTTGTCAAAGATTGTCCCTACTGCCCTGCAAGAAGCTTTCCTGATCTAGTATGACTGATTGCCTTGATAAATGCCAAGGTTGAAGAAAGTATCTACAATTTTTTTCTTTTCTGAATTACCATTTTAATGCAACAACTATATCCTTTTTAATCCTTTGTTACTAAAATTCTTTTCACCATATTTTATGGTCTATAAAGATCTCATTGCATTCTAACCCTGAGCCTGAGTCATTGAATCTAGTTTAACTTATTTGAAGTCCTCTTCATCTGATGTAACTATATTGGTACATATTCTAAAATTATTTTCATGGTGGCCTTTTTCCAAATACTGATCATAAGTAATGTAATATGAGATAATCAAATATCATTATGTGATATTTATTCTTCCTTTGTGCATATAATAAAACCAACTCCTTTTTGCCATTCGATTGGAAATTTTCCTTCCATTTAGCTGCAATTTCTTTCCTTAGGTTTCCTTAAGAGTGAGAATTATCAAGATTGATGATTCATCTATTCCAGTACTATGTCTACTTTTTACTAGGCAAGGATCACATTTATAAAGAACTGGTCTAAAATTATGTGATTCTTCTTTCTCTACATTTTCCTTCCCACCACTGAAAACCACACAGCTTAATTAGGAGGTTGCAAAGAACTAAAGTCTATTTTGTACTTTTCTTTGCTTTATGGTTGCAATAGACATTGAATTAATGAACTATGGTCATACAATAGAGGAATGATTTTGATAAATTCTAATTCTCAGTAGGTAAGTTTTATCATTACTAGAATTAGATGCAAAGCATATTTTAAATAGTAAAAACTGCCAGAACTTATGACTCATTGCTATAGCTATTGAGAATCCAGGGTCACAATGAAGTATCAGAGGAAGAATTTGTGAAGAACAAAAGTTATTGCATTGAAAAAAAAAAGAAAATGAAGACTATATTTTAACAAGTATAGATAGAATAATTAAAAACAGACAAAATCATAAAAGGTTAAAAAGGCATTTAAATTAACATAATTAAACCGTGTTTGCACAAATAAAATCAATGGAGTTAAAATCAGAAGAAAATATAAACATCAAGAAAGAAATAGAAACCTTTACAATTAATCTTGATACTCTATAGAAATCATTCTTAACTTTTTAAAGTCATGAATACCTTTGGTGGTTTGATAAAGTGAATGGCTCTCTTCTCAAAAATGTTTTTTAATTTAAAATATTTAAATATATATGTTTAAATAGTTATCAATATATATTAAAAAATTCATTTGACCTAAGTTCAGAACACCCATTCTAGGGTGAATTTCCTTACACCAGGAGTTTTAACATGGGGCCTATGTATTTATTTTTTTTCAATTTTGATTTAAATATAATTAATTTTATTTGTAATCTTATATCTCTTATTTTATACATTTAACAATTTTATTCTGAAAAAGAGACTCCTTGCTTTATAAAATATGAAAGACATTTTTGACACGCAAAAAATTGAGTTGTAAAAGGATATAGTTTTCAGAAGAAGAAATATAAATTATGAATAATCACCTGAAAAGCACAAATATCACAAATAACCAGTAAATACCAATTAAACCATTTTATCATAGCACTTCAGACTCATCAAGCTAACTAAAATGCTAAATGATGAGAAAGCTCATTGTAGGAGGCACTCTGGGAATAGAAATATGTCAATTCATGGTGAGAAGACTTGTTAATTAGTACTGGTAAACAATTTAGAATTATGCAAGAAAAGTTAACTAAATTGGTTTATAACTCAGAAATGCCACTACTGAAATTATCTTGCAATGAGGTAACTGACAGTAGGAAAAGATGTACAATTATTAAAATGTTCTCATAGGAGCATCATTTGTGATAAAAAGTGGGAACAAAATATGCATTCAAAAATTTACTGAACAAATAATTCAGTCATTCACATATAAGACTGAAAAGGAATATTAGAAAGCTATTATCATGAAGACCAAAAAGAGTGCAAAGAAACATGAAAAATCTTATATGAAGTGGTGCTGAGTGAAGAAACAAAAAGAAAAGGAAGAATCTAAGAAATCAGTATAATAGCATAAGGTCAAACAATGGTCATTTTAGTGACACATTACCAAAGAAAAAAGACACATCTATTCTCTCTACAAGCAATCAATTGGTTATTTTTCCAGGAATGTAATTTGTGAGATATTTTATTTGGGTTTTTGTTGAGAAATGATGTTGAATCATAACAAAATATATCATTAGAGAATTTCCAAATGTATCCTTCCTTTCCCTGGGCAGTGTTCTATCCCTTGCAACAAAAGAACTAAAAAGAAAGGACAAAAAAGAGTTCTGAAAAGCCAAGCAACACATCCACTAAGTCTGAATATCTAGTAGTTCATATCCACAGTCCCCTATTTCTACAAAGAAAAGATTGGAGTACATTTTCTCTTTTCTTATATGGAGCCAAACTTGGTAATTATTTACATAGCATTCCACTTTTTTTTCTTTTTCTACTAATGTTATTCTAGTCATTGAGTATATTGCTTTCCAGGTTCTAGTTACTTAAATCTTCATTCGTGTAATGCTTCCCAGATTTCTTTAAATTTTGCGTATTAATCATTTTTTTTAACAAAGCACTAACACTGAGTACATCTATATAGTATAATTCTCTAAATAAGGGACATTCTCTTCTCTCAGTTCTTTGCTTCTATAAATGCTCCCATGAATTTGATTCCCAACATTTCTTAATACCAGTTCCTTCCTTCTGTTAATTATTTCCTATTTATTGTATATATATAGGTTGCATATTATCTCCCCCATTAAGTGGGGAAGGATTATCTTTTGATTCTTTTTGTGTTTTCACCACTTACAATTGTGCCTCACACGTAGTGGGCACTTAACAAATGTTTGATGATTGATTGATGTAGGTGGGAATTTTTTTTCAAAGATTTCATCAGGGTATATGCCTATCAATGGGATCGCTGAGTCGAACAGTATAGATATTTTAGTCTCTTTTGTAGAAAATTCCACACTGCTCTCTAGATGACTGGGCTAATTCACAATTCCAATAATAATGCATTTGTTTCTATCTTTCACACAATAGCTACAATATTAACTATTCCTATCTTTGGTAATTTTTTTTTTACAATCATCCAGGTAGGTGATAAAACCTCAGAGTTGTTTTTATTTGTAATCCTCTTAATAATTTGAAGCAGTATTCCATATGGTTATTGATAGTTTTAAGAAAACTCTGTTCCTATTTTTTCATTAATTATCCATCTTGGAATAATATATATTTGTGTTAGACACAGGCATATCTTGATCTTAGACTTTGTTAAAGATGCTCAGTGCAATTATTTTCTCCCAATTGACAATTTGCTTGCTTTCAGTTGAATTGATTTTAATAGGGTAAAAGGCTTTCGATGTCATGTAATATAAAGCATTTATTTTGTCCTTGAATCAGTCAAGTTTTTTAAAATAAATAATCCATATAGAAGAAATTCTCATTAGATGTGATGTACTTTTAAAGGCACAAAGAAATTATTTTTCAAGATACTTTAAAGAGAATAGGTTCAAAAGAATGGAAAGAAGAGGCAGGAGTGTTTTTCAGAAATACATTAGCAATTACCACTTCATATATTTACTTTGCAACTGGGTGGCACAGCTGAAAAGAGCACTGGGTTTGGAATCAGGAAGATTCAACCTCATGAGTTCAAATCTGGCCTCAGACACTTGCTTGTTATGTGACTCTGGATAAGCCACTTAATCCCGCTTGCCTCAGTTTCCTTGTCTGTCAAATAATCTGGAGAAGGGTTAAGTAAAGCTCAAATCGTGTTGTGCAAAGTCAAACATAATTGAAATGACTCAACAAAAAAAAAAAAAATTTACTTTCCTACGCATGTAGGTGGCAGATTGGATAAGAACATTGAGCTTGTAATTAAGTTCAAATACAGCCTCAGATGCTTTCTAGATATGTTACTGTGTAAGACATTTTAAACTTTCCTAATCTCATTTTCTTCATATGTAAAATGGGGATAATAATGACATATGTTTCACAGGATTGTTGTGAGGATCAAATAAGATCACAGATGGAAGGTGTTCTACAAAATTTAAAGCAAGACATAAATAATAACTACTATTATTTCTACAGAATATTCAGAAGAATAGTATATACATATGTAAATTTGTATTTTAAAAATGCAAAAGGAAGAGACAAGATTTTTGCAAACATTTTCACAATCACACAATTGAACTGAGAAGTATAGAGGGGCAGTGATTCTCAAACTTTTTCAAAGTGGTAAATAGTTTCAGTTTAAGCAAGACTTTGATGGAAACTTTGTAGTAAAAGCTCCTAAAATTCTAATTTTTATGCCTCAACAAATGATATAAGGTTCATTTTTTTAAAAATAGAGTGTTTCAGGGTTTCTTGCATGATAATTGGAGAAATGCTGGTATAGAGAATATAAGATCACTCTGTATTTTTTGTTTATTGAATTCAAAGTAGTTTTTGTTTCAGAAAACAAAAATTCATCCTTAAAAGCTCTCCTCAATCAAGATGTCTCCCAATAACATTTAAAATCATACAAGAGTTACCAATTATATGTAACCCCACCATCCACTTAGTTCAGTATATACTTTGATGGATCCAAACACAGTATCTGGAAAAATAGTAAGCATTTAAAGAATTAGTTTTGAATTGATTAACAGGATAGCGTTAACGTTTTAATTCTCTAAAAAGGGATTTCTTCACATGTAAAGCATATTTGTGTTAAAGAGCATTTTAGATAAGTTTTTTTAAGTGACTAATCTATAATCATGATGGAATAATCATGAAGAAAGTATGAACATATTATTTAATATGTCCAGCTTTCTCTTTTCAAGCCTGTTCCTTTACCTTCCAAAGGGTTAATTAGATCATTTATCAGGAATATAATATTGGGGATGCCTTTTGTATGGAAGTGGCACAAAATGAATCTAAAGTTTTTTCCAATGTTCAAATTTGACAATTCTGCAGTCCAAGGATCTACAGAGAGAGAGAGAGAGAGAGAGAGAGAGAGAGAGAGAGAGAGAGAGAGAGAGAGAGAGAGAGAGAGAGAGAGAAGCAATAAACTAAGCAATCCATTTACAGATTCAGCTTTGGAAAAAAATGCTTCTCCATCAAAAAAAAAAAAAAATTCTACATGACCTTACAGGTCATGGACTCATTTAAGAAACAGATATAAATATCCAAAGATTGTTTTCTGTTCCAGAGTTGCTCATAGATATGTTTATTTCAGAACCAATCATGTTCATCAAGTTCTTGGACAGGCCCTTAGATTTCCTTAAAAGATAAGGAATGTCAATAGATATCTATATCTATATACATTAGCTATAGATGCATACAAAGAAAATAAGTAGAAAGAAAGATAGATAGATAAATGGATAGATAGATAAATTGATGATAAATAGATAAATTGATGATATATAGATAGATGATAGATAGATAGTAGATAGATAGATAGATAATGTGATACCCTATCTTAGAAGAAAAATAGGTTTTTTTTGTTTGTTTTTTTAGATTCTGTCTCCTTGTAAGAAACATGAATAAGTTCCTATGCCCTAAGGTAACATGATAACAGAAAGTTTTCACCACCTATTGATGTGGAATGGAGATTCTCAAATGCAGTTTTGTTTTAGAAAACCCAGAGACAATCATGGAACCTGAAAGTGTGCCTCCCAGTAATATTTCTCCTAGACAACATGACAAGTTGAATTATTACTCTATAACAAATTCTAGACTAGTGATGGGGTTTTCAAAAATTGATTTTGTCAACTGGAAAAGTATTGAGTTGAGGTATTGAAAATCTGATACTGCAACATGTCATGACAGCAAAAAAGCTATCTTTGAAGCCAGGAAGTCCTAGGTTCAAGTCCTACTTCTGAACAAGTCATTTAATCTGATAGCGCTCTAGGAGCCTATCACTTGCAAAGAAGATACCAAACTACTTTGATAGTTTTCTTTCCTACCAGTTCCCTACACAATGAAATCCTAAACTGAATCCTTGTCCTTATTTTTACCATAATTAGTGTCTGAAAAAGTATACTTCCTTCAATGCTCAGGAAAATTTATTAACATTTTTACAAAGATAATAAAATATTTATTTCTTAAAATTTAGAGAAGAAAACATTTCTCTAAAAAGATCAAGAAATTACAGATTTAGAGAGAGATCATCTAGTCCACATACCCCTCTCACTACCATTTTCTAAAAGAGGAAACTAAGGCTTTGAAAGTTATTTCCTCAATATCACACAATTGGGAAGTGTCTGAGGCAGGATTCAAATCCTAATTGGGTTTAAAACTAGTTCTTCAGAAAGTCTGGATTTATGAGTGATACATTTTTCCAAATAGAAAAGACCCAAATCGCAGTAAAAATTTTTAAATAAACCCAGATAGAATTAGCCAATCCTACTCTAATACAGAACCCAGCTAATTAATTTATAGGCAATATTTAAAGGATTGTTTTATATACCATGTAAGCAGAAGCAGTTAAAGGAGAAAGGTGTATTTTACAATCCTATGGAAGGCAATAAATGCCAGACACATAAAGATACAGTTCTAAGTTTATGAACACCTAGGGGTAACTCTCACAAGGCAAATCTTACACAAACACCAAATGAAAAGACATGTTTTCTAAGCACAGTCAGGAGACTGTTTTTAACTCCATGTGTAATATAGGTGAGATAGAAGGTTAAGAGCTCCAAGTGCCGTGGTCTGACAATAAACCCCCTGTGAGTGTGGAGTTTGATGGGGTGTTAATTGAGTAGCAGGTGAACACTAGTAGAAAGCACAGAGGGTGTGTATAGGGGGGAGGCCTTTTCCTTGATGAAGAAACATAAAAACGCTGAGCACTATAATAAGAAATAAAGACAAACTGTAGTTTATTTCTCTGACTTCGCTAGTTGCACAATACCATGGCCTTCTCTAGCTTGTTGTTTTTGCTCAGGATAAGATGGTTTCTGAAATGGGTGGGTGGTTATGTAATCAGGTAGTTGGCTAACATTTTTAAAGCTTATCCACATTTATAAAGCCTTTTGAAATGAGATTGTCTCTCTTTAAAGAGCTAGGTTCTCTCTCTCCCTCCCTCCCTTCCTCTCTATCTCATTCTCTCTCCCTTCCTCCTTCCTTTCTTCTCTGTATCTCTATCTCAATCTCTGTGTCTCTATCTGTCTGTCTCTCTCTCTGTTTCTCTTTCTGTGTCTGTGTCTCTGTCTCTCTCTCTCTCTCACTCTATGTTCTTCTCTGTGTATCTGTCTCTGTGTTCTAATTTCAATTGGATCAAGTATGTCTAAAGATATTTAAATATGAGTTTAGTTATTTCTCTTGTTAAGCAAAAATATTCCCAAAATAACAGCAAGATAAGAAAAAGAAAATAAGCAAAAAAACCAAAAGGCAATAAAAGAGCTAGCTTTGAAATCATGAAAATTTGATATAACCAGAATGAATTTGGAACCAAAAGATATAAACACTATTTCTTTTCCTATTTATGTGTACAAGTCACAACCTCTCTATGTCTCTTTTTCCTCATCCATAAAAATGACTGGGTTGATTGCATTAGATGCACTTTAAGAGAGCTTACAAATAAAGAATCTGTGCTTAGGAGAGTTGGGTCATTATTATAGGAGATTTTTAAAAGGCACATCTGTAGAGGATGAAACTTTAGAGAAGTATACTTGAAACAAGGTGTTATTGTTGGTGGAATTGTGAACACATCCAGCCATTCTGGAGAGCAATTTGGAACTATGCTCAAAAAGTTATCAAACTGTACATACTCTTTGATCCAGCAGTGTTTCTACTGGGCTTTTACCCCAAAGAGATACTAAAGAAGGGAAAAGGGACCTGTATGTGCCAAAATGTTTGGGGCAGCCCTGTTTGTAGTGGCCAGAAACTGGAAAATAAATGGATACCCATCAATTGGAGAATGGTTGGGTAAATTGTGGTATATGAATGTTATGGAATATTATTGTTTTGTAAGAAATGACCAGCAGAATAAATACAGAGAGGCTTGGAGAGACTTGCATGAACTGATGCTAAGTGAAATGAGCAGAACTAGGAGATCATTATATACCTCAACAATGATACTGTTTGAGGATGTATTCTGATGGAAGTGGATTTCTTCGACAAAGAGATCTAACTCAGTTTCAATTGATCAAGGATAGACAGAAGCAGCTACACCCAAAGAAAGGACACTGGGAAATGAATATAAACTGCTCGCATTTTTGTTTTTCTCCCCAGGCTATTTATACCTTCTGAATCCAATTCTCCCTGTGCAACAAGAAAACTGTTCGGTTCTGCACACATATATAGGATATACAGTATAGGATATACTGTAACCTATTTAACATGTATACGACTGCTTGCCATCTGGGGAAGGTGGTGGAGAGAGGGAAGGGAAAAATCGGAACAGAAGAGAGTGCAAGGGATAATGTAAAAAATTACCCTGGCATGGGTTCTGGCAATAAAAAGTTATTTCAAAAAAATGAAAGATACAGTTTATGGAAATCTACACAGCAAAAAAGAAAGAAATAAACAAACAAACAAACAAACAAACAAGGTGTTAACTCAGTGGAATTGATGAGATGATTGTTCTCTAGTTCACATATATACTTAGTATTTAGCATGGTGATGTAATGGTTCTCTAAGTTCACACATAATCAGTATGCTGTAATGATATAATTACAATAAGGTATAAGGGCTAAAAAGGACTGGAAGACAGACATTCTATCTTTGATGAGCCTCTTGGTGGCTGTCCTGCCTTCATTACTTCTCCACCTATCAAGGCTTGTCCAGAGATCTTCCAGAAAGATAGCACGGACATCACACACATCACTGTCTATTGGCAATCTCTGAGTGATATCAATCATACAAGTTAAGGATTCCTCAAAAAAAGCAATATCCTTTTCCATCTACCTTAAATCTTCCTCAAATTAGTTTATTTTCTGATTTTAGAATTTCACATAAATAATAAGTTAACTTTTTCCAAAAGTATGCATTTTTAATGTTATACTTCATTTTATCTTCACATTCAAATGGTTTTTCAAACATATAGTCTCTCTAGTTCATTTTATGAATCTATCTCAGTTTCACTGATCAAGTAACTAAAATGAAAATAATAGAGAGATAGCCTGAATACATGCCAGAACCACTAAGATAGATAGATAGATAGACAGACAGACAAACAAGCAGACCCATGATAATTAGAAGACTGATAAAGCTAAAGAGAAGGTAGATGATAGATAATAGAAAGACAGACAGACAGATAAATAGATGAGAGACAGACATAAGTATATGGAGCAAGATTTCTAGGGCACTAGTTTAATCTTCTATGGAATTCTAAAGGGAAGAAAGGGTGGAATTTATAGGATGAGCAAGCATGGAAGATTTGCAGTCTACATTAGTAAAAAGATATGCACATAATGAACTCAGAAATCCTCAAAGTTTAGGACTAAATTAGAACCCTCATCTCCTCCCTTTTCTGTTTTGAGGTCCTTTCACCACATCCCCTAAGTATAAGTACATTTCATTTTATCTAAGCCTCTAAGGGTTACATTTTTGGATGATAGTCAAATTTCCTGTTGTTTTGGAACATCCCTAAAAGCAGCTTTCTTTCTTTTTCAGTTATCTTTCTTAATACTTTAATGATTCTCCCTTCCTCTTCAGTTCTTAAATTCAGTCCTACCAATAACTTGGTGCCTTACAGAGGCCAAATCCCAATCCTTAAATGTTCTCCCTCCTCACTTCAATTTCACCTTCCCTCCATTTCAGAGCTAGCTATTTCATGATTCTTCAAATTGTCACCCCTTTCCCCAGTCTTAGAATAAATTTTTGTATAAATTTTATATATAAAATGTCTATTTACTCATCTTGTGTGCATGGTATTCCTTTCCAGTATAGTGTAAGCTTCTTAAGAGTAGATTCTATTTTCATTTTTGTTCTTGTATCCTCAGAGACTAGTAAAATACAAGAGCTTAAAAAAATTCTTGTTGAACTAAATTGAATTTCTTAATATGTTCTTTGTGTATTTGAGACTCATCTTTCCACTTACATTATAGAATTTTGGATTTTATATGAATCTTAGACATGCAGTCCAATGGTTCTTGTTATTTTTTGTGTCATGGATCCCTTTATCAATCTGGCAATACCCAAAGACTCTTTCTTAAATCTATTAAATAAAATATATAGGATTACAAAAGAAACCAATTGAAATCATCATTGAAACTTTTTTTAAATTCATGAACTCAAAGTTAAAAACTCTTGATCTAGTCTTCTAATCTACCATTTCCACTCCCATTCTGCATTTTATAGATGAAAAACCCAGACTCATAGTAAGTCAAGATATTTACTTAAAATCACAGATGGGTAGCAGTACTAGGACTTTAGGACCTAATTTCCCTGTCTCTCAATACAAAAAACGTCCCTATGTTGGAACCAATGATGGGAAGGGAATATATTTTACCCTACTTTGCTTTTATCATATGACTTAGCTGCCTTGCAACCAGTAGACATTCAATAAAATCTTGTTCCTAAAATGTCTGATTGAACCATTCTTTATCATTCTTATCACTTTCCTCTCCAAAGCAGAAAGTTTATTTAGATACATATCATATCACCACTGGGATTTTTTAAAGTAACATGCTAATATCAGAATATCAGTGTAAATACACCTGCAATTGTCAGTTAACCTTATGCTATTATTTTCAGAGCGCCTCCGGCATTATATCAGTACTGTCAGAAGAAAAAAAATACTTAGAACAAGGCATTTCCACATTTTTTCTCCACAAGCCAAGACACAAAATGGGCTCATTATCAACATGTGGTTGCCTACAATTCAATATTAATATATCTTTAGCTCTCCAATAACTGCTATGGATTTGTGTAATTCAGCAAAATGTAAACATGTGTTCCCCCAGGAACAATATGCTACAAAGCAAAAGGGATTTTTCCCTATTATCCCTTGAAATAAACTAATCAAGCCTGAATATTTCAATACACAGTATTTCTGAAGACCGACAGATTGTTCCTTGAAGATCATGATGTCATCAGTAACCTACTAATTCAAATGAATAGCCTGCTTGTATTTTTGAGAATCATAAACATTCCTTTTGGGAAAAGGATATTCTTGGTCCCTAAGTTCTTAGAGAGTTTTTATTACCTTTTACAATCCCTAAACTATAAAATCTTTTCTAATACTTTACAATATCTAACAATTCAATTTTTAGAGCAAAGAGTAATGTAGAGAGATTGAGATGAAGAATGGAGTGATGGGGAAGAAAGAAAAAGAAACAGAAGAATGTATAACTATTGGACCACTTTAAGCTTTTTAAGTTTAATTGAAATGTTTTATTTTTATATTAAAAATATTTCCAGATTACCCTCACCCCAGAAAATATTTCTTATAGCAGAATGAAACAATTAAGTGAAACTAAAACTACAATAATCTCATATGAAAGTGTCTAAAACATTTCATATGTGTGATATTGGGAATGATGTAGATAGAAATGGCATCTTTCTTCTCTTATGTTATCTTGCCTTAGTTTACTTTATATGGCCAAGATGCTGAGTCCAGAAAAGATTGCTGGCTGTCAGATAACAGCCTGTTGGTTAAAGATAATGGGGTTTCTGAGACTAATAAGCAACAATAATAAGGTACTTAAAGTAAATGCAGGCACAGAATTGGGCATCTGCCATTGGACCTTGTGACATTTCAGGTGGAAAAACTTATCTTTGGAAGATTCCTCCCATGAGCACTGCCAGAGGAACTACAGATACTACACCTGTGCACAAACCTCAACTGTACCTCTCCTCAACTTCACCTCTAAGCTATAAAATTAGCATATCAATGACATGAAGCACAAGGTTTCTCTTACTTTTCCCTATAAATTCACTTTCCTGGTCCTGGCTTTTTGCTAATTTCATTTGAAATTTAACCCATTTTGATTAACATCACAATTATAGTAAACTTTGTCCCTTGACTTGCAGATTGGTCTGAGACTGAAGATTTTTTTGAGACATCTTGCAACACCAATCTGGAACTCCAATATTTTTGAAGTCCCCATTGAATCCCAACACTTGTACTGCCAATTTCTCTATTGTAAGATGTTTTTAACTAATAGAAATCTCTTTTCTCTCCTTCCCATGTGCCATCCACAATCCTATTGGAAAAAATAAGAAAAATAAATTCCATGTAACAAATATGTATAATCCCCCAAAAAATACCAAATTCCCTTATTGGCTGTATACTATATACACAAACACATACATATACATTCATATACGTATACACAAACATACGCTGCTTTATAGTTGTACCTGAATAAACTGTTCTCCTGATTCTACTCATTTCATTCTATCAAAATTATTAATTTTCATATAAATGTTATAATATAAAGTATTCTTCTGATTCCCTTCATTCTGAATCAGCTCATACAAATCTTTCCAGGTCTCTTTGAAATCATCTATTCCCAGTGGAAAGAGCACCAGCCCTGAAGTTAGGAGGACCTGAGTTCAATCTGGTCACAGACACTTAACACTTCCTAGCTGTGTGATCCTGATCCTGGGCAAGTCACTTAAGCCCAATGGTCTCAGAAATGGAAGGAAGGAAGGAAGGAAGGAAGGAAGGAAGGAAGGAAGGAAGGAAGGAAGGAAGGAAGGAAGGAAGGAAGGAAGGAAGGAAGGAAGAAGGAAGGAAGGAAGGAAGGAAGGAAGGAAGGAAGGAAGGAAGGAAGGAAGGAAGGAAGGAAGGAAGGAAGAAGGAAGGAAGGAAGGAAGGAAGGAAGGAAGGAGGAAGGAAGGAAGAAGGAAGGAAGGAAGGAAGGAAGGAAGGAAGGAAGGAAGGAAATCATTTATTCCCTTATTTTTATTATTATTATTATAGTGTTATAATTAAATCAGAAGGTAAGCATTGTTTAGTAACATTTTGTGAATAATTCCAGATTGTTCATCAGAAATTTTGTGTCCATTCACAAGATCACAACTTGCACACTTTAAGATTTAGAAAATATCCGAAAGGTTCATGAATAATCTTCTGTTAACATTGTAGTAACATTTTCTTTTCTTTTTATTTTATTTTCTCCTTTGAAGGGGGAGAATATTTGTGCTTTCATCAAATTAGGGAACTCCCAGCAATGGAACTATCTCCATTACATGCAGATCATTCATTTGTCTGAAAAATAAATCTTAGAGTATTTCTTGGTGCAATGAGAAGTTAAATGAAAGAGTTCCATAATCACATAACTAGTACATGTTAGAGGACAAAATTTGAATCTGTGTTCCTGACTCCAAACCTTATATTCTATTTCTTTTCACAGGGCAATGGTTTTTTTTTTTTTTTTTAAATAAAAAATGTAGTTCATCAAGCATTATATCAATTGGACCTCACATCAAAAAGGCACAGAATGGCAATGCTTACGTTCACAGTATTGTTGTTCACAGCTCAAGATTCTATCAGTTGTGTTCTCCCAATTTATTTACATTATTAATGACTAGCAAAACAATTAGTTTGTATAGTCAGTTCCTACGTAATCTATTAAATTTATACTCAAAAGCAAGATCTTTGCCCTATTTTTCTAAGATAGAATCTTGGATCTATTTTTTTAAGGCTTTTATGCTATGTTAGCTGCCACTACCCCCAGTCTAGATTCCTGAACACTTAGATACTTGGGATTAACATTCCTGGCTCAAATCAGAAACTATTTAATTCACTTCAACAAAGATATTAAAACACCTAATATCTTCCAGGCACTATGCTAAGCACTTAAGGAGTCAAGGAGTTTCCTCTCTAATGGGATAGACCACATTCTCTGAAGCTAAAACAGAAATAAACAAGAACACAAAAGTTGTAGGACTATTTCTTGGCAGCCAGATAGCTTGGGGAAGAGAAGGAGCCCCTTAGAGCTTCCTTTACAGCATTGTTCCTTTGCTGGAAGCCCATAGTAAGGGAATCACTTTACTTCCTCAGACTTGAATGCATCTAAATTAATGCTGGTGTGACTAAGGCCCTTTTGAAGATGCTGACCAGTTTTGGTTGCATGATCAGTGGAATAAAGTCAGCTCCCAACTACATGCCAGAACCAATTACAGAATGTCCATGAATGGTTCAGGAATCATGATTTTCATTGAAGCATCTCCCTATTTATCATCTTTGCAAACTGAAAGGTTCTGAACTTCTACCAGATTCTCAATAATGCTTTCATTTACTGCAGCGATTCAAGGCAATTCCAATAGACTTGGGATAGAAATGTTATTTGCATTCAGAGAGAGAACTATGGAGAACAAATGTGGATCAAAGCACAGTATTTTGACCTTTTTTTTTTCTTTCTCATGATTGTTTTCTGTAATGGGCTGAGGCTTGAGTTGATGCACTGAGGTCCAAAGCATATGAGGCTAAATAGTAATTGGACCATACTCTATTAATATATATGCTTGGAGAAAGTATGGCTCCCCGCCCACTCTTTGTGCAAGTCCTGATGTGTTGTATAGAAAATGACGATTTTGGTGGGGAGGCAGGAAGGGGAAGGAGAGACTGCTTGCATTTGCCATTGTGATGGCTTTTCAGCTCAGATCCCCCTTTGCTAGCTGGCTTCCTGTTGCAGCTGCCCATATTGCTATCGCAATCTTTCTTGCTCATATTGCTATCACAATCCTTATTCACCTTTTCACTTCAATAAAGATTGAAGATTTTTCCCTTAATCTGAACTCCTGACTCCGGCTGATTTTAAATACGCAGTCATTATAGTTTTCCTTTTGATCTGATTTTTCTTGCACAAAATGACAAATGTGGAAATGTTTAAAAGAATTGCACACTTGCTCTCTTGGAAAGGGGAGAAGTGAGGAAGGGAGGGAGAAAAATTTGAAACCCAAAATCTAACAAAAATGAATGCTGAATATATTTATTATTTTAATATCTTTGCATATATTTGGGGAAATAAAAACTATTGAAATTTTTGTTAAATATTTCCATTCAAACAAAAGAAAATTGCAAACTTAAAGCAAGGAAAGTCCTCCACATCCCACAGATCAACCTACAAATGTTGGGAAGGCTTTTCTCCAAAGCAAGGCTATTTATATCTTTTCAGTTTCCTTAGACTTTACTCCTATCACAGTGATCCAGGAACATTGAATAACTTGCTGTTCTTCACATGTGATACTAGATCTGTCAACTCCTAACTTTTTTACTGGCTGTCCCTCATGTTTTCCTTGGTATTCTTCAAGTTTCAGCTAAAAGAAGCTACAAAAAGCTCCAGCAAAAAGTCCTCCTCAATCTCAGCCTATTTTCTCTGGCATTACCTTACATTTACCTTGTATATATCTCTTCTATACATAGTTGTTTGTATGGTGTCTCCCCTATTTGACTCCCTGTCCTTCAAAGCAGGGACCATGTTTTTACCATTTTTTTTTTAATCTCTTGTGCTCAGGATAGTTCTGGTACATCGTTTAATAAGAACTTGTTGACTTAGCTTGATTTTGTCTAATTGAGGGGAAAACTGAAATTCACTCAATACTATGGTAGATGATTTATACTATCAAGCCAAAAATTTTGGAACTTCAATTGGGAACAGTCTTCTGATGGACATTTAGAATGATAAAAGATATGCCTCAACTATCTTAAGATTCTCTAAGAATAACAGGAATAGAAGAGTTTCCTGTGTACATTAAGTGTGTTACATTAAGTCCCAAAGACTGGGAGGTATAATCGAACCAGACTGAGCAGAAGTAATGAACTGTTTCACCACTTCTGGAGCCCATACTTTCATCTTAAAATCTCACACTTAAAATAATCCTGGAATTTCAAGAATGAATTAATCATGCTTAAATATATGCATAAAGCAATGGAAGGAATACTCAACTTGGAATAATGAACATGGTGTCATGGCACTTGAATTTGAGTCTCAGTTCTGTCACTTCTTAACTGTATAAACCTTAGGCAAACTACTTAACTTCTTTAAACATCAGTTTCCTGATTTTTAAAAAGAGATTTTAAATAGATGACCTTTAATGGACTATAGAAAGGTCACTCTGGGGGTGCAAAATAGGAAATAGTAACATCTGAGAAAAATTAGGCAAGAAAGAATATTCAGAAAGGAGGAGTATGTTTAATAGTGTCAGGTGCTAGGAAAGATCTTGCAGAAGGATGGCTATTAGGGAAGTAGATTTTGATTAAAAAAAAAAAAAAAACCTGTTGCAGTTTTAGATTTTGTACAAAACTAGCAGTCAAAAATTCAGGATGCTTCCATTCTTAGATATTGTTTAGTCATTTCAGCCATGTTTAACTCTTTGCGACTCCATTTGGTGTTTTCTTGGGCAAAGATAATGGAATGGTATACATTTTCCTTCTCCAGTTCATTTTACAGATGAGGAAACTAAGGCAAACAGGATTAAGTGATTTGCCCATGGTCACACAGGTGACTTCAGGCAGTGCTCTATCTACTGTGCCACTAAGTACCTATAATAATTCACATTTTAAAAAAAATCTATACTGAACAACAGAACTTTCCTAGTCTATTTTGGACTTGTAAGCTCTTCCTTTCTCCAACACACATTTATTTGACTCTTACTTCAGTATTGCTTGTCTCAACTACAAACTCAATTTGATATGATATCAACGGTCTGACTTCTGTAAATCCAGTGCAAATCCTTACAAATTTACTTAAAGATAAGTAAATGTATTCTTCTCTCCTTACTTCCTTATAGACTAGAATACAAAGTGATTTTCTCTTCTGCACAGTTCTAGACAGAAATTTGTTATAATCTTTTCACAGAATTAAGAATATGGTGTTTGCAAAGTTTCACAAAGATGAATATTGAAAAACATCTTTGCATGTATTTGGAATAATAAAATACTTTAAAAAAAGAATATGGTGTTTGAAGTACCAATACTAGAATAGGAAGGATTCTTCAGGAAAATCAACAAATTCTAATGAGCCTGTCACTCAATAATTTTAAAAAATATCTTTATATTATGAACTCAAACATCAACAAATAGGAACATTTTGATAAGCAAAGGGCAGAACAACTATGAACTTTTATTACATGGAGGTTTTCTAAAATATTTATCAGATGGAAGGATAAATGATAAAGTGGGGCTAACAATGACTCTGTAGCCATAAGCATTATATTCTTCCCATTGGATACTTCCTTTGTAATAAATAACTAATCCATTCTTTCAGTTGATTAATGTGGATTGCAAGGAAGATGATGAATTCAGTCCCCATATGAGTCAGTGTGCTTGGCTAACTACCACAATCTTCTAAGCCTAACCAACTATTTGCAGATCCATACTTTTTAATCACTTGGGGACACTGTGTAAATCTATAGGTGGAGGAGGAGAAACTCTAATGATCATCACCCCAAAAATAGTTCAAAGTACATAGCTACTTATAATGGATCTGAAGCATTAACTTCCTTGACTAAAATTTATGATTATTGTTGTTATTATTTCCTATCCTTATTATTAAAGTTTCAACTACAGTTTCACATCCTGTTGTTTACTGCAGAATTTACCCTTTTTGTGGCCTTTTCCCTAACTCTTCTAATATTGCAAACTTTGGTTTAAGTTGTCTCTAGGAGCCTAAGAAGGCCTATCAAGATGGAATGGGACATCTACAAAGTATAAGAACAAACATGGCTGAATTGAAGTTCAATGCTTCATAAAGATTTATTGCGAATAAAGCCCAAGTATTCCACGGGCTAACCTATAGAAGATTCTGATGTTTTTGGTTTTCCTTTTTTTTTTTTTTTTTTTTCCCCAGTTAGAGAGCCAGTTGGGTTGGAAGTGGGAATAAAGAAAGGAAACCTCATGGCTATCTGTACAGGTGAATTTATACACCTCTAAAAAGAGAGAATTCTGCCCGATTTCCTTGCTCAACTCTGAATAGAATTACCTCTATGTCAGTCAGTCAAGGTAGTTTAAAATACCTGTGCTCCCAAAGCCAACGTGTCATTATGGATTTAGCACTACTAGCAGTGCTCTCTTTGTCAAACAATGAAGCAATATGGCTAATTAACACTCACTAGGGAGCCTGAAATAATGATGCCTCACTCTTCCTCGAGCCAATTACCCCAAATATTCAGATTAGCTACCTACTATTTCACTGAAAGAAGTGTCTGGGTTTTTTTTTTTTTTTCAATTCAGGCATTATGTATCATGTAGCGTCATGTTATGTGATGTTATGTCACCACCTGACAGCTTACAACGAGGGATATGCTGAATATATTGGGTAGTTAATACCTGCCTGAATTAACAAGACAACCAAACTTTCCAAAGAAAGAAAGTCGGAGAGATATCTGCTGTACCTCCTGGGATATCTGGAGGGAGAACATGTTTGATTGACTCAATCAACCACAGTGTGTCACTGTTGCTTCTCATAAAGACACATGAAAGAGTATTTGTCCACAGAGATGGCATGTACATCTACATATAAACTAGAGTTGGGGGTGTATATGTTCAGATATGGATCTGACTTTTTTTCAGGTCTTACATTTCAGTTTTTTCCAGTTTTCTCGGACCAATGTGCTGGAAACTGGCTAGGCTAAATGGAAGTCAATCTAAGAGATTAACAAGATAGATGAGATGACTTCTAATGTTCCTTCTTATTCTAAATTCTCTGATTTAAGAACATTATTGTTTTATGTGATTCCCAAAAGTTAGTATCAGTGTAAAAATGTCTTTTGTTTACATTATATTTACCTAAATTTATAATGTTGTATTTTTATTCACATAAGATTTTTATTCATTGAATATAGTCCTATATCTTCTCTCAAATTAAGCATGTATATAGCCATGAGCTTCAAAGTATAAAATGGTAGCCATAGTTTGTTTTTATTGGTCTGAACCATCATCTATGAAAGGCAGGATTCCACAAGTGATTTTTCCTTCTACAAGAGTAAAGCAATAATGACAACACAGACAACTCTCTAAAACTACCTCACAAATTAGTTGCTGATTTGAATTGGTAGCTGAAATTCCCATACTGGGAATTCCCTACAACAATAAAATAACAAGTCTAGATGAAAATGATGGTGATAATTGCTCAGATTTACATGGGTGCTAAAGTATGCAAAGTACTTTCCATCAAAATAAACTCCTAAGGTAATCAGTATGTATATTATTATTCCTTTTTTACACACAAGGAAATTGCAATTGTTTGCTTTCTTTGGCATTGTAATTTAAGCTAACATCTTATGTAATTTGGCATATGTACATTTTTTAAAGGAATATTTAAGAACCAAAAGAAAGATTTATAAAATTGTTATTTATACAAATATATGTATACTTTTCTGTCATACAAATTCATAAAATATAATTTTATGTTTCAACTTATTTTTTCAAAATACTCTGCCCCAATGTGTTATAAAATTCCAATCAATCAATGAGGACTTATCAAAAGAGTAAAAGCATTGGGTTATACATTGGGAATGTAGACAAAAATAAAGGTCAATTCCTTCAAGAAACTTACATTTTTTTTTTATGAGAGAGACATGATATATGCATACAAGTATAAATAAAATAAATCAGCAAACATTTATTAAGTGGCTACTATAGGTCAGATATTATTCAGTGAAGATAAGAAAAGGAGGTTAAAAAAAAAAAATCCCTGCCTCCAGGAACCTACAACCAAATAGAAAACCACACAGAAACAAATGTATACAAAACAAGCTGTGTACTAGACAAATAAGAAATAATTAACAAAGGAAATGCACTAGAATTAAGAGGTGGTAAAAAAAAAAAAAAAGACTTCTTGTAGAAGGTGGAATTTTAGCTAGGACTTTATAAATTAAGGAGTGAAAGCATTCTAAGAATTGGGGTCAGTGAGAGAAAATGCTCAGATCTGAGAGATAGAGTATCATGGGATACAGAAGAGGGATACTGAAGACTATGTATTGGAGGGTAAAGTATAAAAAGACTGGAAAAATAAAATGGGGCTACCTTATGAATGGCTTTGAAAGCTGAAAAGAACAATTTTTATTTCATTGCGAAGGCAATAAGGAGACATTGACGTTTATTGAGAGTGTATTGTGTAAGAGGGTAGACAAGTACTTACACTTAAGGAAATCACTTTAGTGTGAAATAAAGAAGGGACTGGAGTGGAGAGAGCCTTGAGGCAGGCAGACCCACCAGCAAGCTATTGTAATAATCAGTTTATGAGGTGCTAAGTGCCTGCACTAGAGTCATGGGAGTGTCAGAGGAGAGAATGAAGCAAATTCAAGAAATATCATAAAGGTGAAATAGACAGACTTTGGCAATAGATTAAATACAGAAGGAGAGAGATAGTGGAGAGTTAAATTAAGAAGGAAGATTTTTATTGAAATTAATAGAAACATAGAAGACTCAAATTTCTCAATTGAATACAGGTGCAAACAAGTAATTAATTCAAGAGGAGTGAAGTTCTTGAGTTCATTGAAGGAAAGAAGATAATGCCAAACAGACACAAAAACATACACGCAAAAATTTGTGATTTTATATATGTATTATAAGTCCCCCTCCCCCTCCCTCTTTCTTTCCTCTTCTTCCTCTTCTCTCTCTCTCTTTCTCTCTCTCTCTATTTTATATATATGATATATATATATATACACACATATATACATATGTATATATATACATATATATGTATGTATGTGTATGGACGTATGTATACTTATATGTGTGTGTATATATATATATATGTGTGTGTGTGTGTGTGTGTGTGTGTGTATATATATATATGTATGTATCTCAAGCCATCCAATTTGGAAATATAAAGTCCACTGATGAAAGTCATGCTTGAGGAACATCCAAGTTCAGGAACTGCTGGGGAAGCCTACTCTTGGGTCTAGATCACAGGTCAGCAAGTAAGGGCAGGGAGAATATGAGCTCAAAGGGAATGTTCCCTGACCTCATTCATTGACTCCATCATCAAAGAGACTAGAAACTTGGGAGATAAAACCAATGAGGATAAATACTGACACAAAGGACTGCATAAAGATAACCATTTGAGAAAGCAGCTTCAAGGCATGTGAACCTTTGAACCATAAAAAAATAACCAAAGAATGACGAAAGTACTTCCAGTAAATAGAAATTGTAAATTTACTCCTTTACATGCTTATTCTACACATATACCTCATTATCATTGTGTTCTAAATATGGTCCCACTGTTCTCATGTATTTGTGTTATCCATGGAAACAAGACATTGGAGTGATGACGTTTGTATCAATGGTTCACATTGTACTTTATGAATAAATACCCTTTCTAAAAACAAACTAAGGCTTTTTTTATATATAATCAATGTGGAACACATCAATGGGGGATCAGGAGTGGCAGAAGTAGAATTCTCCAGCATCTTAAGCTTATCCTTAGTATTTTGCTAGGAGAAGTAATTATTACTCTTTGAGGACTTGGCTAGCCAGTACAAGTGGTAACTGGAGAAGTAGACACAGAAAGGATATTGTTGTTGTTCAGTTGTTTTCAAACATGATTCCAGATTCAGAACTCCATCCACTTAGTCATCTAGCTGTCCTGAACTACATCACTGCCCTAGAGAGGAAGTTACAGGAAATCTATTATTGATGCCTAATGCCATATCGTGATAATCTGTCATGATGAAATATCACAAATCCAGAACTTAGGTTTGTCTTTAGTTGACAAATATATTTTCCACAGAAAAAATAATTTAATTATATAGATGGCACACAAATGTGTTTTATATCTTAGTCTAAGTCTAAGCTAGAATGAAACTGTGTATATTAAAGACATTGCTTTATAGCTGAAGTTATGGTATATGAATGTTATGGAATATTATTGTTCTGTAAGAAATGACCAACAGGATGAATACAGAGAGGCTTGGAGAGACTTACATAAACTGATGCTAAGTGAAATGAGCAGGACCAAGAGATCATTATGCACTGCAACAAGAAGACTATATGACGATCAATTCTGATGGACATGGCTCTCTTCAACAATGAGATGATTCAAACCAATTCGAATTGTTCAGTGATGAAGAGAGCCATCTACACCCAGAGAGAGGATTATGGGAACTAAGTGTGGACCACAACATAGCATTCTCATTCTTTCTGATGTTGTTTGCTTACATTTTGTTTTCTTTCTTAGTTTTTTTTTTCCTTCTTGATCTGATTTTTCTTATGCAGCATGATAACCATATAAATATGTATAGATATAATGAATTTAATATATATTTTTAACATATTTAACATGTATTAAACTACCTGCCAGCTAGAGGAAAGAGTGGGGGGAAGGAAGGGATAATTTGGAATAGAAGGCTTTACAAGGGTCAGTGTTGAAAAATTTAACCATGCATATGTTTTGTAAATAAAAAGCTTTAATAAAAATAAATAAAAAATAACAAAGACATTGCTCTAATCTTTGAAAACTTTTTTCCTAACAAAGATCATTAAAGCTGGATTGAAGCTTAGAGATCTTTTAGTTCAGTCTCTTAATTTTACAAATAAAAATGTAAGCTCCAGAGAGCTATAATAATCTCCCCAAGGTCATGTGTCTAATAAAGGCCAAGGATGGAACAAGAACTTAAGTCCTTTAACGAGAAGTCCACTATATTTTCCATTAAAAGACAATTCCTCTAAAGTATGTCTTGCTGTTAGAATTACACCACTGACTTTCGGATTTCTACAATTCTAGATTCAAAAGATCAGTTCTATCAGCTTAGCTATCAAAATGTAGTTTAAACTTCTTTCAGTAGGAAAGACTTCTCTCTTTCCCAACTTTAATACCAGCTTCATGCCAGTCAAGTCCTACCCCCTTCTCACTGTTTGAAATATTTGGTATATTCAGTATCCTTGACATTTTGCTGCTTCATGTGTTATTTCAGCAATTCATGAGCTCACTGACCATTTAATTTTCCTTCTTCAACATATTATAGCAACATCATCCACAAACCCTTTCAATACATGAATCCATTCATGTATCAGGATTTTGGACAGAGCTTCAGAGGCAATGTGCTGATCTTGCTCCAAAACCTCATATTGGCAGATCATATTCTGTTCAAAGGAAGGAAAGGAAATATACTGAAATACATGATTTGTTGGGTTAAAACCACAATGCCACTATGTTTTTAACATACAAAGATGTGAATTACTATGAAATGGGTTTAGATGTGGGATTTACAAGTCTCTGCATATATCTAATGACAACATAATAGAAATGTAGAAAGAAACATAGTATTTTTGTCTGTCATGAGCTTTGGCCAATCAAGCAAACACTCTTCCCCTTGATTTTCATTGGTTAAAGTCAATGTGATGGGACTCTGGAGATAATGAGAAAGCACAGTAATTTCTGTTTTCATTTGGTAGCAAGGAAATGAAGGACATGAAAATTCATCCTAAGTCAATTCTTTTAAACATCTCAATTTTAAACATTATAGGTTCAACAAAAGCCCAAGCTAATTGCACTGAATGCTTCCCCTCTGTATTTTAAGCTACCCTGTACTTTCAAAAACTTCATTTTTCCTGCTTCTGAATTTGGGGTGGGGGAATGCATGAGTAAGAGCATGTTTGTGTGCTTAGCTCATCAAGACACTGTTTTGATGAGTTATTTTATGTGCAACAGGCTTTGTTTTTATATAGTTTTCTAAGCACTCTTTAAACAAGACAATGAAGATGACAGATGAAGGAGGAGAAGTGTGGAAGGAAGAAAAAAGAATGGAGAAAACTGAAGAACAAAATAAAAATGAAGAGAAGACAGAAGGAGAAAAGAAAAAAGGAGGGGAAAATAGAGGGAGAAAAGGTCAAAGAAGAAAGAAGAATAGAAGAATAACAAGAGGAGAGAAAAGGGGGAAAGCAGGAGGAGGAGGAGGAGAAGGAGAAGAACAAGAACAAGAAGAACAAGAAAAAGAAGAACAAAAACAAGAATCAGATTGGTCTTACTATGTGTTAGGTATTGTGCTAAGTGCTTTATAGCTCTTAATTCATTTGATAGGTGCTCTTATCCTCATTTTACAATTCATCTAGGCTTACTCGGCTAGCAAATATGAGAATGAATTTGAACTCAACTCTGGTTTTGAAGTAAGAAGTTCTGAGTTCAAGATTTTGTTCCAACATTTGCTAACTTTATGTATATCAGGTAAATTATTTAATCTTTAAGAACCTCATCTTACTTATCTATAAAATGGGGGTGATGATTCTTGCACCATTATCTCAAAGGGTTATTGATGAGAAAGGTACTTTGTAAAATGTCAAATAGCATATAAATAATTGAAATTACAACTTAATGAAGCCAAGGTCAAGTTGTTTCATGTAAGCTTAATACTTTAAGAATTAAATATTCTTTGACACAGCCAAGCAGTTCTGTTACTAATAGGCAGAATCATCACTGCTAAGTTAGTCTTCCTTCCCTTTCATGCAAGCAAACCCAGAAGTAGAGCCCTTTTCAAAATTACACAATCCAATTATACAAAGGACAACGTTCTCCCATATTCCAACACTAAGACTATCATAGATTCATAAAGCGAGAGCTCAAAGGAACTTTAGAGACCTTATTCCACCCTTAGATTTTATTTATAGACAAAGAATCTAAGGCCAGGGAATTTGAGTGACTTGCCTAGTCACACAGGTAGCATGTAAGCCAAGAGGGAAAATAGATTATTCCTTCTTAATATTTCTACTTCTTCCCAAAAATATTGAAATCTTTTATTACTAACCTTTATTTCCAAATATACCTCTCCTCTCTTCTAATCCAAAGAGCTTTTTCTTAACATTTCCAATTCTAATCTAATACTTACACTTGTTAGAAAACCCATATGGATTGCAAACAAGCCTCAACATATTGTATTTTCTAGTGATTTTTGCAGTATACATCTCAACACTCTCATATGTATGTTCCTTCCACCTGACACTGCATCTCCCTTCTGCAGGCTTTCTTCTATGCTTAAAAAACACACTCTCCTAACCTCTCTATCTTAGAATCTCTACTTTCCTTCAAGGAATAGATCAAAAACTACCTCCTACATGAGAACTGCCCTGGACATTAGATTTATTTTCTTAATACTTATTTTAAAATATTTTACATCCATTAACACTATACACAATAAATATAAGCCTCATGAGGGCAGAAACTGTTTTCTGTATCCTTAGCACGTAATGTCTATCCTGATGTTCATTCAGTTGCATCATGGCTCTCAGGACCCTGGAATGCCAATACTATCTATGAGTTTTTGGCAAAGATACTGGAATGATTTGCCATTTCCTGTTCTAATACACAGTAAACATTTAGAAAATAGTTAGTTTGATTTATGAATCTTACTACTCATAAAGCTAATTTCACTAAATAATATTTAAAAATACAGAAAGACAAGATCTCTTGAAAACTTAGCAGCTTCTACTTTTTTCAAGATATTATTGTTATTGTTCACTCATATGTGATAACAGAGATGTCAAGATGATCCTCAACAGCTCTCTCTTCTCAAGCTTCCATGAAACTATTTCTTTTTCTATTGTTTATAATACCTTCCTTTTGTAAAGCACTTTTAGATCTAACATCTTATCTGATGCTTAGAATCATTAAACAGATGTTATGTTTCTAACTTTAGAGAAAATGATATTGAGGCCCATAGAATTTAATGACTTTTTCCACATTATACAAAGTCAAAGCTAGAACCAATCTCATCCTACTTCTTTATTCTTTTTAAGACCAGAAACACTAATGAAAAAGAATGAATGTTTTTTTTTTCTTTTTAAACAAGAGATGTCCATCAACTGGGGCATGGTCAGACAAAAAGAAATCCATGCAAGTGATGGAATATTGGTATTCTTCAAGAAAGAAGATGAAGAGTTCATGGAAGTAAGGAAAAACTTAGAGCACATGAGAAAGAGTAAAGTAAGCTGAACAATCACAGCTTTAATGATGCAAAAAGAAAGAACAACAATAAAATAAAAATCAAATCTTATGTAAATATGGTAATCAAAGAAGAGATGAGAAAATACTTATCACCCTCCCTTCTTTGCAAACATTGAGGGGCTGTGAATTCAAGATTTTGTACAGACTGTTAGACTCAGCTAATATGTGGGTCAATTTTGCTAACTTGTTTCTTTCTCCTTTTTCTTTTTTATTCTAAATCACAAGAGCTAGCTATCCAAAAAAATGAAGATAATATAAAAACAAAGATATCAAAAAAAAATTAAACATTTTTAAAATGTGAAACTACTAGAACATTTGTTATTGCAATACTAAAGTAGTGTTGTTTTTATTACATATTAATGATGCCTACATTTTGTTCCATTCACATTCTTCAGCAAGATTCTCCTTGTGAAAAACATGAATTACTTAGAGTATCTCAAAATTTGAGTCATTCAGCAAAGAACTAACCAGTTACAGTTTGGGTATGGTTGGGAAATTATTTGCATTACTTGAATGCAATTATTTGAAAGAATGAGATACATTGCTAAGGTAAACCAGGGTTATGCACTTTTTAAATTTCACATTCCTATTTAAAGCAAAACATTCTTTTACTCCAATAAAATTACATTAATTAGCATAACAAAAACTATTGAGTTGGGACTAAGACATGTCACAGGACATGGGAATATTACCACGTCATAGGATATCCATTCCAACTCTACCTCTGACAATGCCTATGTAAACTTGGTTAAGTTACATAATCTATATGGATTTCAGTTTGCTCAAATGTAAAATGAGATGGTTGGATGGAAGAGGTAAAGACGACCTTTGAGGATCCTTTTATGCTGTGGTCTCTAGCAATCTTTAAAAGATAACTGGCATTAGGTGGGGACTAGTACATTTCTATATTTCAAGATACAGAGAGAGAGAAATGGTTCTCTATCAGTAGCAATGTTTCATCTGACAAAAAATTAAGATGCATTTATTAAGCACTCACTATGTGCCAGGCTTTGTGTGAAGTGCTTTACTTATTGATAAATGCATAATTTTGAACATTTTGCAAAATATTTCTATTTCTATGTTCTCATCTTATTATTACATAATCTGAAAGATAGGTAAGAGCAGTACTAATGCCAGTTTTGCAAGAGAAAAAACTGAAATTTGGTGAGGTTAGATAATTTGTTCAAGGCAACTAGGTGGTACAAAATACCTGGCTAGAAGTCAGGAAGACTCATCATCGTGAGTTCAAATCTGATAGCAAACATTTACTAGTTGTATGATCCTAGGCAAGTCACTTAACCTGAATTTCCTCACCTGTAAATTATCTGGAGGAGGAAATGGCATACCATTCCAGTATCTTTGCCAAGAAAACCCCAAATGGGGTCACAAAGCATTACACTTGACTAAAAACACCAACTCAACAACATGATCCAAGAATAAATTGACCAGGAATTAGGACACAAGGTTCCTTCTTCATGGACTGGGGCTCTTTGGCACCAAGTAAGCATTTATTAAGCACTTACTATGTGCCAGCTAAATGCTGAGAATACAAATAAGAGCAAAGAAAGCTGTCTCTGCCCCTACCCGGGGAGCTTAAAAGATGTGATTATATGTTTGAATAAAGTAATAAGATCAGAAATTTAGAGTTGGGAGGGACCTCAAAGGCCATTTAGCTCAAACCCTTCATTTTGTAGATAAAGAAACTTAAGTTTAGGGAGATTAAGTCATGACTTACCCAGGTGCTAGGGGAAAAAATTTGAAGGTTTAGTCTTTCCACTGCCAGAAGTATGCTGGGAAATGTTTAAAAACAAGTCTCTGAAAAATGTGTACTTGACATTCTTTGAAGTTCAGTCTAATAGTTTGTCCTTACTTTAAGCAATCAATAAAACAAGTAATCAAGCCCTGTTTTGTAGCATTTGCTGATTTCTGAAGTGTAAATGCTCAGACTGAAAATTTAACAATCAGCTCAGAGGATCTTGTGAGAACTTACTCCAGCATGTCCCTGACTCTAAAAATGACACCCTCTAAAACAGATCTGACATTTGCTGTCTATTGACTAAGAGGAAATGCTTTTGTTTTCATAACTTAGTAGAGAGCATTCCAACTCTTCTTTTTAGTTTATTTTTTATCTATATGTATGCAGCACAACTGAGAGAACTTGATGGAAATTGACAGTGGCAGCAGCACTACAATGACAAGGACCTGTCAAGGGTGAGATCAGAAAAATGCCCCACATAAAAATATTCTGAGTTTCCTACTTCTCAGTGGCGATTTAGCAACCTCTTGATGAGCAACTCACCTCTTTCCCCTCCCATCTGTCTGTAATGCCATTACTGTACAATTCATTTTACATTTCCAAGGAGAAAGATCTGGATTATGTTTAACATTTTCTGTTGAGTCGATTAAAAGATGAGAAAGTGGAAGCTCCAGAAGCTGGGATGAGAAAAGAAGGAGGAGTAGAACTTTTTATTCATGAAAACAACAAAATCACATACTGGAGGAGACTTATCTGCCAATATCACTCTATATATTCACTGTCTATTCATGGATCATGGAATTAACTACTGAAATACAGCAGCCCCTGAGGTGAAACTCAGCAGTCAAAACAGCCAAACAGCTCCAAATGTTATAGCAAGCAAAGAGGAAAGTATCTCAGTCAGCTACACCTGCTAGGGCATTGATGCAGCAGAAGTCAAATTCAAATAGAGAAAATCATAGGATGTTAGGTCTGTAAGTGACCTTGGAGATGACTGGATCCCCTCTCTATTCTCCCATTGTATAGATGAAGAAATCAAGCTCCATAAAGGAGCTGAAGGGCTACTGGCTAAGCAGAGATAGAACCCAAATTCCCTGATTTCTAATTAAGTGTTTCTTCCATAAAAGACCCCTTAATCATCTGAATACCCACTGAGATATGGTTTTCAAGGTGAATTTACTGTTGGTATCACAAAAGTTACTTGTTTCTCTTCTATAGTGCCCTATTACTTTTTGAGACAGTATTTTAAACTAGATGCACCTAAAAAATCATGTAATCCTGTAGTGTCAAACTCATGAATGGGGGCCACAAAATCATAGATAAATATCCATGTGGCTACTTAGTGACTTAAATATATATATGTATATATACACACACACACATAAACACACATATATAACATAATCTATGTTGTCATATTTTTTACTTATTTTGTTAAATATTTCCCAAATTTTTAATATATATATATATATATATATATACGTATATATACATATATATGTATATATACATATATATATATATATAAAAGGACATTGAATTTACTATTTTTTTTAATAATTATAACTTTTTATTGACAGAACCCATGCCTGGGTAATTTTTTACAACATTATCCTTGTACTCACTTCTGTTCTGACTTTTCCCCTCTGTCCCTTCACCCCCTCACCCAGATGGCAAGCATTCTTATACATGTTAAATATGTCACAGTACATCCTAGATATAATATATGTATGCAGAACCGAACAGTTCTCTTGTTGTACAGGAAGATCCCAATTATATTTTTTGTAAAAAATAATTATATTTTAATATTCATTAAAAAAATTTTGAGTTGTAAATTCTTTCTGTCCCTTCAACCCCTCCCCCACCCATTGAAAACATGATATCATTTATACATGTAAAGTCATAGAAAATACTTCCATATTAAGCCATGTTTCAAAAAAAAAAAAAAAAAGCAAGGGAAAAAATGAAAACATATGCTTCAATCTGCACTCGAAATTTATCAGTTTTCTATATAGTACTAGTTCACACTTGGGAGTCACACAATTAGCTCCGCATGTTTGACATCTCTGATCTAGTCCAATCACTTTATGTGATAGATGAAGAAATTGATGTGTAAAAAAGAATAAGTTACTGACCTTACACATAGCTAATTAGGGACAATGTTTTAACCCATTGACATTTCTTATAGATTTGTTAATGGCCATGGTTTCAGTTATATATATTCTCTTATCATCATCATCATAACTAATATTTATATAGCACTGACTATATGCCAATTACTGGGTTAAGTACTTTAAAATTACCTCATTTGACCTTTACAACAACCCTGGGAGGCAGGCACTACTATTTTTCTCATTTTACAATTGAGAAAACTGAGGCAAACCAAAGTTAAATGACTTTTCTACTTTCAATTATACCATTAGTAATTGAGGCTAGATTTGACTTCAGGAGTATCTGAGTTCAGACCTGACCCACTGTATCACCAAATTATAGACAGTAAAGTATAATGCAAAGAACATTTATTCAGGTCATTTTTCAATTGTTGGCAAAGATATGCTCTCCATAAATCTTGTTGTTGTTGTTGTGTGTGTGTGTGTGTGTGTGTGTGTGTGTGTGTGTCTGTGTCTGTGTCTGTGTCTGTGTGTGTGTGCATAGTCACTACCTAGTCACAGGGATTCTTGTAGAGGACTGGAATGATGAAGAGGGCTGGAACTCTGAAAAGATATACTTGAATCCAGAACAGCAGAGTACTTAAGGCTAAGTACCTACTCAGTGTGAGATAATGTCCTATAAACATGATAGATATGGTGATGTGATGGCTCTCCTCAGGATTGGTGCCTGCTGAATGTGTTGTGATGAGGTAATGGTAGGGAAGGACTGGAGGGCGGAGGGGGGAGTCAGAGTCTCTCTGCCACAGCAGGCTCAACAGGGAGGGAAGACTTCAGGCTCCAGAGTCCAGGATACATCTTTGACCTTGCCTGCCTCTTTCACTTCTCCTCCTAAAGACCAAAGACTTTGACTGATCCTGACTCTGACTGATCCTGAGGCCCTCCAGAGAGCTACCCTGGACATTACAGAGTCTTATTTATGTTTTTGAGGCCCCTATTCCTGAGCTTGACAATTCAGGATTGCATGATCTTTTAGGAGCTTCTAGCCTAAAGTACTGTCTCAAAAGGTTAGAGAGTGATATGCATAAGGTGATTTGCCACTTCCTTCTCCAGCTCATTTTATTAAGAGAAAACCCAGGCAAACAGATCACACAGCTAGGAAGTGTCTGAGGGTAGATTTGAACTCAGGAAGACTCCTGGCCTGGTACTCAATGTATCTTAGTTGCCCCAAAGAACATTAATATTAGACAAAGAGGACCTGACTTCCAATACTTACTCTACCACTTATTTAAACTATGTCACCTTGGTCAAGTCAATCCTTAAACTCCCACTCCTTTCATTCACAGAGATTCTGTCTTAATGGTGGTGAAAGGAGAAGAATTCTGGCTCCAGAGGGATAAGGTATGAATTTAGATTTTTCTTTTATCACTTACTACCAGTGTCAGGTCTCAGTTTCTCCAAATGTAAAATGAGGGAGTTGGACCAGATGGCTGGTAAAGTCCCTTCTAGCTCTAACTGCTATGTTCCAGGCATCCTAGACTAGTGAGTTTCCTTCCTGCTGTACCTAAAATTAGGCTGTGATTTCAGAACCCAAATGGAGTCCCCCCATTTTCTTGGGAGAAGTCATTTTTTATTACCCCGAAGGCTAAGGATCACGAGGACCAACGTGCAGATTAGGGCTCACAGCAAAGTTCCCAAGTATGTGTGTGTGTGTGTTTGCAAAAAATAAACCCCATCACTTTTCATGTTTTCCACTGCATTTTGCAGCCAACCAAAATAAACGGACCTTACCGTTAATTTTTTATTGATACAAGCATTTTTAAGGAACCAAGTTAGCAAATAACAATTTCAAAACATTAGCAAATGACAGCAATGCATAATGCTACCCATTATCACGGTGCCAATCACTGCCTTGGGCTGCCTTCTTTTCTACTCTTTCACAATGAACAATGGATCCACCATGGAGTCACTGTCGGTGCAACATCACTCAAATGCTTTCTTTAAAATCAGCTCATTTGGCTCTGCCTGGCAGCATGAGAGTTCCAAAGGCATTCCTCACTAGGACTAAGGACATATTTTAATGACAATTGACATTCCCAACTTACTTCCAGGAGCAATGAACCTGCAGAAATAGGCTTGGCCATATCCACTTACTATAGGCAGAGTAACAGAATGGGGGTGGGGGGAAGCTCTCCTAGGTCTGTAGCCCATCTGTCCAGTCTAATGTCCATTCCCTGATAATGGCACTTTTTTCTTATAGAGAAAAAATAATTGACTGACTTACATGACAGTGACTTGGAAAGTGATAGAACCTGGGCTAGTTAGGAATTCCAAATTCTGGGACAAATTTGTTTGGCATAGGCAAAGAGGATGAGAAAATTCATAATCCTGTGACTAGAAAACAGTTCTTCTTCCCTCTGGGAATCATCTAGTTTCCCTTCAAAGCTCATTGCCCATATGTGACCTTTCCTAATCCTCTCTACCCAGTTCTTATTGTCTGCCCTTCAAAAACCTCATATGGCACAGTGAATGGATAGTGAGCCTTAGAACTAGGAAGCCCTGGGTTCTAGTGCACATGTGTATACGTATATATGTGTATATGTATACATACTTTTCTACACATATGTGTAAATGTATGTATGTATGTATATAGATATGTGTGTGTGTATCCCATTTATGGGATAACCCATATACATCCATGCACATACACACACAACATATATAATGTAGATATATCTAGAAAGATAGAGATAACAGATGATAGATTGATAGATAATAGGTGCTAGATAAGTGATGATGAATGGATAGATGGTTGTTTTGTATATGTAGGTGCAACTAAGTAGCACAGTGGATAGAGACCAAACCTGGAATAAAAATAAAAAAAAAAACTCATCAAATCTGGCCTGAGATATATACAAAATTGTATGACCCTGCATAAGTCACTTAACCCTGTTTGCCTCAATTTTCTCATAGTAAAATGATCTAGTGAAGGTAATGGCAAATCACTGTAACATCTTTGCCAATAAAACTCTAAATGGGATCATGAAGAATCAGCCATGACTGAACAACAAAGAATGCAAGCTCCTCAAGGACAGAGTCTTTGTATCCCTGGTATCTAGCAGATTGCTTGGTACACAGTAGGTGTTTAATAGATTCTTATTGATTAAGTGATTGGTCAGACTTCAGCCCTGCTACTATTCTCCTCTTCCTTACTTCAGCTTCAGCCCTCCAGAATTTCTATCCTGTTCTGCCCTCCTCTTTCATGGTGCCTTTTGTAATGTCTATTAATCAAGGATAATTTTTTTCTCCATCTTAGACCTTTTCCTTTCACAGTCCTTTCAGATTCTTTCTATGGAAAACTGATTCCTTCCAAGAAGATAGATCATCCAAGTATCAGTTTTAGGATACATCCACCTTCTCTTATGATCAACCTACAACATCATGATGGACCTGGAGAAGTAAAAGGAATAGGCATCCTCCCTGTTCCCCACAGCTCAGCAATCTCTCTTTAACTGAGATTCACTTCTTTCATCATCCTCTCCAGATCTGCCTGCCCTTAAGTTCATTCTGAATTAAAATTGTGATCTTCATTACAACCCCAGCTCTCTTCCCTGAGAACCTTAATACATCCTATCCACTCTCCCTCAGATGGGGTCTCGGAAGTGCCCCCTACACACACACACACACACACACACACACACACCAAGTTGCTTCTTATGTTTCCATTCACTTTTCATTCATTTTCTCATTTCATTTCATGCTCTGGTCTAGTCTGAAGAAAAGTTTGAGAAGACTAGAAAAAAAATTTTTTTTAATTAGGTTCCCCAGAATAGGTGAGGCTGAGGATACCACAGAAAGGAATAGCATGAAAGGCATCTCCTCACTCAAGGACAGGAGATGCTCTGAGTAAACTTCTATTCTCCTTGGCATATTATTAGCTGACATGACCCCTGACAGTTCTTTTTCTCTTAGGCTAATTATAGATAGGTACCCTTCCTGCCAAAAAGTATTTTAAGTCACCTCTAGCAAAGAATTCTCTCTTTCTTTTTGAAACACCTGATCCAGAGAATCCCTTCTATGTCAAGATAGAAGTAAACAAAGCAAAATAAACAAAATCTTGAAGTGACCTGTATTCTTATTCCCTCCACACACAAAATGTCCTTACATCCATTACCAGTGTTTGGTTCTCTGCTAGGATTACATACACACATACAACCACACACACACACATCCTTAAATACTACTGGGAAAGGGTGCTGGAGCAGTAGCAGCAGATGGCAAACCTATATCCCCTGTTCCTTCTTGCATTTTAAAATTAAATTTTATTTTTTTCCCAGTAAACAAGCATTTTTCTTCTCACCTCCTTATCTACTGAAAAAGAAAAAAAGAGAGAACAAAGACATTTAAAAGAAATATGAAGTCTTGACCTGCACTAAGAATGATCCTATTCCCTCTGCTCTCCTCTTCATTTCCCATTATACCTCAGGGAGTATAGTTTAGCAAAAAAATGAAGTATAACTCCAGAGTATTGCCAGAAGGAAACAATAACCCTCAAACCTCAGCAAAGTTACCTTCTCAATTATAGGCAAAGACTTCACTGTCCCATCCTAATTTCAATTCTAGGTTGACTCTACCCTGGAATGTGATGGAGTCAGCTCCAACCAGTTCAAGACAGTTGTTGTTAAATTTTTAATGTGAGCATTTATACTTTGGAAATTGGCAAGTGTTCAAGTCAGGGATTGATTTATTGTTGTTTTGATTGTCTAAAGAAAATCATGGAGAAAATGTTAACAATGAAGATTAAGGGTAAGTGTGTTAAATACACCTTTTTTTGATTCTATTGTTAAACATTTACCAGTAAAACATGTGTCTGTATACTGAATATCATTGACTTTTCTCATGTTTTCCCTTATCCAAAGCATCTCCTTTTCCCCAACCCAGCCATACAACATCTGAATTTAGTTAATGTCTTCCTTTCTCTTTAGGAGATTAAAATCGGTCCATTTGTAATCAACTATAACTATCAATAAGTATTTTGAACATAGACCATTTTTATTACAAGCACATAAGGACATTTAAGTGGGATAAAATTCCAAATATAGAAAATAATGTTTTTCTCCTTTTCAATTGCCAAAACTTTTATAGCAATCTATTAAATAAATTATATTTTTATCACCTTCCTACTAATATAAATCAGTTCTTCATGATCATCATTTATATATGTTGTGGAATTTGCATATGCCATTTTATTTGTAGATTGATTTTATCCTATCCCTTTAATGAAAGGACTTTTTGTTTTTGTCTTTGACTTTATATACCTAAAACTTAATATAGTACCTTACAGAGTTAGATAGTTAACTATTTGATGAACTAATTTCCATGTGAAAATTCTTTAAATGTTTAAAGAATGGTATCATCTCCCCCAACTCTTCTATTTTTTTTTCTAGAATGTCCCCAGTTTCTTCAATTGTTCATAGTTTCCAAAGCCTTTATCATCCTAGTTACCCTTTCTTGGACACATTCCAATTTGACAATGGTCTCATTGAATGTACAAGGCAGATTGGAAAACATTACTAGAGATGTGATCTGATCATAGCAGAATACTGTGGGATTGTTACTCCTTGTTCTGAATACTTTACTTCTATTAATGTAGCTTCAGATTACATTAGCATTTAGCCAACCACACCATACTGTTGGCTCCTCTTGGGGTCAAAGTCAATTAAACTTCTAAGTTTTTTTATTTTAATCAACTGTTGCTAAACTAAGTTTCCATCATTCTCCACTTGTGGAATTGATTATTTTAAGTATAAGACTGAACATTTAGCCCTATTAAATTTCATTATGTTAATTTTTACCCATAGTTCTTGCCTGAAGAGATCTTTTGCATCTTGATTCTGTCATCCATTTTATTTTTCCTCGCCCTCCTACTTTCACGACAGCTGTAAATTTTATGTTGTCAGACAAAGTAATGATGATGACAATGATGGCAGTGATGATTACAATAATGATTGTTAGCATTTATATAATACTCTAAGGTTTAAAAAGCACTTTGCAAGTATCATCTCGTTTGACCCCCACAATGGTCCTGAAAAGTAGAAACTATTATTCTCCCATTTTCCAAATGAGAAAACTGTAGTAAAAAGAAGTTAAGTGACTTACCTACATACTTAGTAAATGTCTGAGGCTGGATTTGAACTCAGGTCTTCTGATTTCAGGAACAATATTCTATCCACTGAACTATCTAGCTGCCTCCAATATTAATAATTAAAAAAAAAACATTTTGGTATATCAGTAAAGATCTCTCTCCATGTTGATACTAATTCATTAATCTAGTAGTTCACAGCCTGTGGGCCAAAAGCCATGGAGAGGTCATGAAGCTATGTCAAAGGGTCCAGGAATTCTTGTGTACACCAAGCATTGGTATTTTAATTCTTTTTTAGTTTTTTACAAAATATGAAGCATGATTGAGAAAAATTAATAAATATATCTTAAGATTTTATAAATAATGTCTCTTATGGCATATATAGAGTCACTGTTCTTTTTAAAATGCAGTTATATATTCTGTTAGATTTATCAAGATGCAAGTTATTTTAAAACATTGCTTAATTATAACAATAATACCTAGTATTTATAACATATCCCAAAAGTCTTAGTGAAGTTTTATTATATTAAGTTCAGTATACTTTTAATGTACTAAAGTCTAAACTTGAACTAAGACTTTAGGAGTACTTTATATAAAGGACTTGAAGGTTTGCAAGGCATTTTATCCCTGCTACTTCAATTGATTCTTACTACCCAGTGAGATAGATGATGTTATTTCCACAGATGTACAGATGAGGAAACTAAGACAGAGAAAAGTTAAATGACTTTTCTGGTATCACAGAGAGATAGTTAGTCTGAGGCAGAATTACAAATCAGATCTTCCTGAATCCAAGTCCAACATTATCTATTGTGCCACCTAGATGCTTATAATTCATATTTTTAGTCATCATGTAGTTTTCCCAGTCATCTGATACTAATATATTTCAGTTGTTATCATGTGGTGATCTAAGAAAAACATTAGTTTAATAAAGTCTTCATACTTAAAAATGTTGATACCAATGAATTTTAAGGGCACATTGGTCCAATTAGTTATGAACCCATTTAATTGTAATATTACCCAACCAATTTTTCTCTATCTTGTCCACAAGAAAATTACAGTTTACATGAATTCCTACTTTTCTATCACTCATAAGAAAAAAGGATAAGTTACTGTTGCAGAAGTCTTGAAAGTTTACTCCAATTTTCCATACACATGTACTGGAAAACAGCCTTGATTTCTCATAATTTCCCCATTTTATCATTACTGGATTCATCCTCCAGATCTTTTTTTTCCAGAATCAGCAAAAGTAATAATGCCTGAGTTGTGCATTGGCCCAAGAGCTAGGTTTCCTATCCAGGATACATTCATATTGCCAAAGCTGAGAGGATTCATAGTCACTGGTAGAATTTTTCCTAACTCCATGTTATATATGGAATTTCTATCTTGCAACAAGCAATTTTGTTTGGTTCTCCTAAAAATCTTCTCATGAACTTTAGGCTATTCCCCAAGGTCATTACAGAATAGATACATGCTTAACCAATGAGCTTGATCAATGTTTCTTCCCTACCTTCTTAAAGTCTTAAGGATCCTGCTCCTTTAAAACCCTTCCCTTCTTTCCATCTTTGTTCTCTAGAATCCTAGGCTTTAACATCAAGCCTTAACAGTACTGATTGAACAGTACCTTACCTTCCTTCATGTTCTTGGAGATCTGATGCCCTGGAATCCTTATTTAACCTTGACCTGTTCCTTTCCATCCTAATTAGCTTGCTTGGGGCAGATTTATTAACCATTATCAAATAGGATTCTGCCTTTTAGATAAAACTCCTTCATTCATGTTGTATATTAGAAACTAGTATCTCTGGAGGCCAGGTGAGCATGAAGCCTTAGCTTTTATAATGTCCTTTCTTGAACTTTCTCTTCTATGGTCACTGCTGGGCTTGGTCCTAACCAATACCTATTTTAAATCTCAGTTCCACTATAGTACTCAACTTATTGAGAGAGCTGAAATAAGATGTCTCAATGCAGGAATATGGCTCAGGTTACACTTTTCATGTAATTTTTGATGGCTCCTTCTCTTAGACCCTTCTAAGGAATTTGCTTTCTGAAGTGCCTTGTAATATAAATTTATAAAAGGAAAATATTTTTCAGATACATTTATTAATAATGGGCAGTATCCTTCATCAAAAAGGAAGAGTGTTTAAAAAGAATATAAAGTGTCTTGCTGATATTAAGATATGCAAACCTATGGCAGTCTCCTAATCTAACCTTTTGGAATAACCCTATAAAAAGTGAAATACAGTAATGATAGTACATGATACTTTCTCAAATATAGCAACCAACATCCTCTTATGAATCAGCCTTACAAGCTGTCTAATCCTAGATGATATTCATTTACCTAATAAAGAAAGAGAAATTACTAGCATTGGGGAAGAATGAAGTAAAAAGGGAAAAGGGGGGATAGCAGAAGATGACAAGAATAGATCATGTTATGGAAAGGGTGAACATGAACTTCGACATAGAGAAGAGCCAGATGTCCTATGGACCATAGAGTCACAAAGAGTCAACACAACACAGCAACAACAAAGAAGTTATAATAGAAACAACATCTATCTACCACTAATCTGTTTGGAATTCATGGTGATAGATCCTGTTATACTGCTAGAAATTTACTAATCATGGCTCAAAAAAATGGAACATCTCTGCTACATAGACTACCTTCCCCCCCCCCAAAAAAAAGGCAATGA
Organism: Antechinus flavipes; assembly: GCF_016432865.1. Classification (NCBI taxonomy): domain Eukaryota; kingdom Metazoa; phylum Chordata; class Mammalia; order Dasyuromorphia; family Dasyuridae; genus Antechinus; species Antechinus flavipes. The sequence goes on from NC_067399.1 coordinate 269,378,954, forward strand.
AATTAGCATTGCTTCTTAATTGATGTAGGGGACTCATGCTTTCTAGTGAAAATAAGTTTAATGCCTCAATATAACTGACTCGATTTTTAGTAAGTCACCATTTTGTGATGAAGTATTTTGATATTTGTTTTTCTTACTTTTCAATATTAAGTTAAGCACATTTATGCTATATTAATAAATACTAGGTATATGTTAATAACCAACTAATAAACATATGAGACCCTCAGATAGGTTAGACTACTAATACAAAAATTTGGTAAACAACCTCATTAGCTAATATAATCAGGCATTAGTTGAATTAATTGGTAAACAAATTAGGTCACTAACCACAATTCAGAATCTGGGTATAACCAATTAATGCCCATATCTAAAATTTTAAGGAAACCCACCAGAGAAGCCTCAGACTTCAGCTTGTTTCTGAGTGTGACTAGGTCTGGCTTCTGCATCCCACCTGTATGAGACTCAAGCAACACTAGGTTCATTAGTGCTGATTGACTAATAAAGGCTCAACACTCCAGGCAGTCACCTTGGAGGATGATGTGTGACCTCTAGCTAAGCAGAAATGGTACCTTGTTGTTGACTATCAATATGAGATACATTGGAAAGCCCTAGGAAATCATATTAAGAAGTTATTTTTAATGGGGTTGATGTTTATATTGTCTAATAGATAATATAAACTAATATTTACATACTCTTGATTAATCAAGTTCGGTTGCTAGCTTTGAGATATATAATTAGTATTTCCACTTCACAAGTTATCATGCATATCAGTAAATTAGTTTTTCACTTGCATGATACTTCAGAGGCTTGAATAATTGACATAATCTCCTAGTTACCAAAGATATAAGGAAGATACATCCCATGAGTACTCAGGCCTTTTCAGGTTTGATAGACTTCCCACTTCTATTGGAATCATTACATTCTTCTGATCTTGGCAAACATGACAACAAGGTGAATTATATCCAACTAAACCAGTGCTATTATCTTTGCTGGAAAGATCTTATCCATGCTACTGTTGAGTAAACTTTTTTGTCAAATGTTTTCTAGTCCATAAATATCTTATTGCATTCTAATCCTGAGATGAACCACTTGATCAATCTGAGTAGGTCTGGGCTGGAACACAAATCTACAGAGAACCAAGAACTTTACCTCTCGAAAGAGATGTTTCTGTCCAAGCCACCTGTATCTCACCATATTTCCATTTGCTTATCTACCATTCACTTCCTCCCAGCCCATACAAATTGTTCCAGTCTACTTCTGTCAGTTTTCTAAAGTGAGAGCAAAGGCTAAAAACCCTAGTGAAACCTACTAATTCAGAATGAAGAAGTTTATCTGAATTTGAGTATTGAATTACAGAATATTTTTAAATTATTTCAGTTAAGTTGCATGCAAGTATATACAATAACTCAAGCTAGTCTAAAGCAAACTAGCTGACAGTCAGATAACATAGTGTTAAACTTGGAGGCTGGAAGTCTGTCTCAATCAATTGAGTGACTAATTTAACTACTCTCAATCTCAATTTTCAGATCTATAAAATGGGGATAATAATAACACCTACTTCAGAGGATTGTAATAAGTATTAAATGAGGAAATCCATGTAAAGAACTCTGCAAACCTTCAAGTATTATATAATTGCTAGTAAGCTAATAATGTGTTATCCAAAAAGGGTCTGTTATAATTAACAGAAAAGAGAAGTTTGTAATTTGGATGTTTTTTATGTAAAGCATTTAAGAAGACTTGAAAATTATTGATCTCCTAATATTCCTTCCAAAATCCTGTCTATGCTTTTATTGTGTTAACCAGAATAACTACTTTTAAAGCTCAACTTTTCTTACTTCAAGTCCGCTATATCACGCAACCTTCAAAATGCAAACTTAAAAAAAAAAAAAAAACTGATCAATTTTAAGATTTACTTGCATGATAATGTAGCTTTCACCTTTAAAAATGAATGTACCACAAGGTTTCTTTTATAGAAATAACAGCCAGGTAACAAAACAAATGCTAAATAATGGGTCTGGAAGCAGGAAGACATGAAATTAAATTCAGTCTCAGACACTTCGTAGTTCTGTGACCCTGGACAAATCACTTAATCCTGTTTGCCTCAGTTTCCTCAAATATAAAATGGGGACAATCACATCAGTTACTTTAATGCGTGGTTTTAAGGATAAATTGAGAAAAATTTTGTGAATTACTTAGCACAGTGCCTGGCACAGTGCCTCGGTTTTTCTTGGTCATGTTCAATTCTTGATGACTGAATATGTGGTTTTCTTGACAAAGATACAGTGGTTGTAGTGTATTTTACAATTAAGGAAATGGAGACAAACAGGGTAAAGTGACTTACTTGCTCAGAGTCACACAGCTAAGTATCTGAGGCTGGATTTGAACTCAGTAAGAGAAGTTTTCCTGACTCTAGGCTGCAGATTCTATCATCCATGCTACCTAGTTGCTCCTACAGAGTAAATGTATATAAATGTTAGCTAGCTGTGGTAGAAGCAACAGAAGCAACAATTGTAACAGTACAATAATAGCAGTTGTAGTAGTTTTAGTACAGCTGTAGTAGAAAAAGGAAGAAGAGTTGTAGTAGTACTTGTAATTGCTGTAGTTTTAAGACTAGTGATCTATTATTTTAAAATAATTATTTAATTTTAAAAGTAATTTATTCAATATAATCAAATCCATTTTGTACTTATAATATTCTCTACTTCTTTGATCATAGATTCCTCCCTTCTCCAAAGATCTGATAAGTAAATTATTCCTTGCTTTCCTAATTTGCTTATGGTATCACCTTTTATGCCCAAATCATGTATTCATTTTGACCTTATTTTGGTGTGGGGTGTGAGATGTAGGCCTATGGTGAGTTTCTGACATTATTTTCTACTTTTTAAGTAATTTTTGTGAGTTCTTTTTCTAGAAAATGGAGTTTGGGGTTTATCAAATACTAGATTAATATAGGACTTGATTATTGTATCCTGTGTATCTAATCTATTCCACTGATCCAATGGATTTCTAAGCCAGTACCAAATGGTTTTGATGACTACTGCTTTATAATAATAATTTTAGGTCTGGTAATGATAGGCCACCATCCTTTGTATTTTCATTAATTCCCTTGATATCTTGACCTTTTGTTGTTTCAGATTAGTTTTGTTCTTATTTTTTATAGCTCTATAAAATAATTTTTGGCAATTTGATTGGTATGACACTGAACAAGTAGAGCAATTAGGTCAAATTGGCATTTTTATTATATTAACTCATTCTACCCATGAGCAATTGATATTTTTAGTTTAGATTGTTTAGATCTGACTATTTGTGTGAGGAATGTTTTCTAATTGTGTTCATATAGTTCCTGGCTTTGTCTTGGCAGGTAGACATCCAAATATTTTATTTTTTCTACAGTTACTTTAAATGGAATTTCTCTTATCTCTTGCTACTGGACTATGTTAGTAATATATAGCAATGCTGATGATTTGTGTGGATTTATTTTATATCCTGCAACCTGGCTAAAGCTGTTAATTGTTTCAAGTAGGCTTTTGGATGATTTTCTAAGATTCTCTAAGTAAAAGTTTTTGCACAAGCAAAACCAACACAAATAAGATTTAAAAGGAAGTACAAAGTTGGGGAAAAAATTTACAGTCACTGTTTCAGATAAAGGTCTCGTTTCTAAAATATAGAAAGAACTGTGTCAAGTTTATAAAAATATAAATCATTCCCTTCTTGATAAATGGTCAAAGATATAAAGAGACAATTATAAGATGATGAAATTAAGGCTATCTAAAGTCACATAAAAATACTCTAAATAACTATTGATTTGAAAAATGCAAATTAAGACAACTCATAAGTACCACCTCACACCTCTCAGATTGACTAAGATGACAAGAAAAGATAATGATAAATGTTGGATGGGATATGGGAAAACTAGGAAACTAATGCATTGTTGGTGGAATTGTAAACTGATCCAACCATTCTGGAGAGCAATTTGGAACTATGCTCAAAGAGTAATAAAACTATACATACCCTTTGATTCCACAGTGCCACTACTGGGTCAGTATCCCAAGGAAATCATAAAGGAGGGAAAAGGACCCATATGTGCAAAAATATTTGTAGCAGCTCTTTTTGTAGGAGCAAAGAGTTGGGAAATGAATAGATATCCATCAGTTGGGGAATGACTAAATAAGTTATGATATATGAAGATAATAGAATATTATTGTTCTATAAAAATGATGAACAAGCTGATTTTAGAAAGGCCTGGAAAGATTTATATGAACTGATGCTGAGCAAAACAAGCAGAACCAGGAATACATTGTATACAGTAACAGCAATATTGTGTGGTGATCAACTATGAAAGACTTAGTTCTTCTCAGTGATTCCTTGAACCAAAGCAATCTCAATAAACTTTGGATAGATACTATCTGCATCCAGAAAGATAACTAAAGATTGAATATATATCAACACATTTCTTTTTTCTGTATTTTTTCCCCTACTGTGATTTTTCCCTTTTGTTCTGATTTTCTTCTCCAACACAATTCATAGATAAATGTGAATTTTAAAAGTTACTATATATATATCAAACAATTAATAAAAATGTAAAACCAAAAACAAACAAAAAAGTAATTTATATATAACTTTCCCGGCCATCTGATGCTTTAAGTGAGACATAAATTCATTTGCAAAATATAAATTCACTATTTGCCTGACTAATATATCTTCCCTAATACCTGTACCATCATGCATTAATTACAAATAATTCTCACTCTTAAATTCATTTTGCCAAAGCTTATCTATTGAGTTAAGGAATTTACCTTGATATAAGTGTGGCCATAGATAGAGGGGAATGTTGAGCCACTGAAAAAAAAGTTCTTTTAATACTCTAGTTCAAACCAGGGCATCTCTCAGGATGATCCTACTTCAAAATAACCCACAGTCAGAAACTTCAGGGTATGGAGTCCTATTTATTGTAAACATGAACTAACAAGGCAGAGTATGAATGGGAAGTTAGTTTCCTAATGAGGAAGACCCAAGTCTTGCCTCTGACACCTAATGATTATGAGACCCTATATAAGTCACTTAACTTTTTTTTAGCTGCTCATTTTATTTTATTTTTTGGCTTACTTTGTGTGTGTGTGTGTGTGTGTGTGTGTGTACATATATATATATATTTTTTATATATATATATATATATATTTTTTATTCTCAAAACACATGCATAGATAGTTTTCAACATTCACCCTTGTAAAACTTCATGTTTCAAAGTTTTTTCTCCCTCCCTTCCCCCCAACCCATCACCTAGATGGCAAGTAATCCAATATGTCAAATATGTGCAGTTCTATACATATTTCCACAATTATCATGATTCACAAGAAAAATAAGATCAAAAAGGGGGGAAATGAGAAAGTGAATAACATTCAAGTAAAAAATAACAAAATAAGTGAAAATATGATGTTGTGATCTACACTCAGTCATCTGCATCCAGAGCAAGGACAGTGGGGACTATCTCCACCACAAGACCAATGGAACTGGCATGAATCAACTTGCTGTTGAAAAAAGCCATGTCTATCAGAACTGATCATCACATAATCTTGTTGCATACAATGTTCTCCTGGTTCAACTCACTTCATTCAGTATCAATTCATGTAAGTCTCTCCAGGCCTCTTTGAAAACATTCTGATGATTGTTTCTTATAGAACAATAATATTCCATAACATTCATATACCATAACTTATTCGTTCTCCAACTGATGGACTTCCACCCAGTTTCCAGTTGCTTGGACTATGAAAAGGCATTTTTGCACATGTGCATTCTTTTCTCTCTTTTATGATTTCCTTAGGATACAAATCCAGTAGTGACACTGAGGGCGTCAAAGGGTATGGAATCTTATATCTCTTTGGGCATAGTTCCAAATTACTCTCCAAAATAGTTGGATCATTTCATAACTCCAACAACAATGCAATAGTATCCCTATTTTCCCACATCTCCTCCAATATTCATCATTTTCTTTTCCTATCATCTTAGCCAATCTGAGAGGTATGAGGTGATACTTCAAAGTTTTGTTTTAATTTGCATTTCTCAAATCAATACCTATTTAGAGCATTTTAATATGATTTTAGATGGTCTTAATTTCATCATCTGAAAATTATCAGTTCATATCCTTTGACTATCAAGTGGGGAATGATTTGTATTCTTGTAAATTTGAGTCAATTCTCTATATATTTTTAAAATGAGACCTTTATCAGAACCATTGGATGCAAAAAATTTTTCCCAGTTTACTGCTTCCCTTCTAGTTTTGCCTGCATTGATTTTGTTTGTACAAAAAATTTTTTAACTTAATATAATCAAAATTATTCATTTTGCATTCTATTATGTATTCTAGTTCTTCTTTGGCCACAAATTCCTTTCTTCTCCAGATATATTAGAGGTAGACTATCCTTCATTCTTCTAATTTACTTATAATATCACTCTTTACATCTAAATCATGAACCTATTTTGACCTTATCTTGGAATAAGGGGTTAGGTATAGGACAATGCCTAGTTTCTGTCATACTATTTTACAATTTTCCCAACAATTTTTGTTAAATAGTGAATTCTTTTTCCAGAAGCTGGCATCTTTGAGTTTATGAAACACTAGATTAGTCATTAACTTGAATTACTTACTTTTAAGAGGCCTCCTGGCTATTTTCTAAGATTATAAATTACTGAAAACTTACAGATTTTCACTGGTAGAGGGAATTTCCTATGCCAAATAAATAACAGGAAAAAAAAAAAAAGACAGAAAGAAAGCAACAAATTCTCAAATATTCTAGCCTGTATTTGCAATGGCTTGGATCCATTCATAACTATGAATAATGATGGAGATAAAGTGGCTGGAGAAAGACAGTCTAATCTAATGCTTCAGAACATCTGAAATCCCTGAAGTGGTCCAAGGTGGGAAACATTTTGCCTCTCATTCAACATTGCATCTTTGGCTAAGAGAGTTGTATGCAGGGTCACAATTTTCTTTTGATGGTCAAAGAATACTTCAAACACAGGGAAGAACTAAATTGGTTGACTTAATAGACAGACAATGACAACTTTTACCCCCTTTCTAGGAATTCAGGGAACAGTAATATGAAAGTATCAGATGCTTCTTAAAATGTGCCTTATAATTCTTTATCACTAAGAGGGCTTTAGGTGGGAAAAAGAGTCTCCAAACAGCCTAAAGTTACTTCCCCATTGCACCTACAGATTAATTAGAACCCTTTCAGTATAAACAACATTGGAATTCAAGAAGAATGTAAGCTTGAAATAGTTCCCAGATGGAAAGGTAAATAGAATCCTGTCTGATCTCAAGTTTTAAGTGATTTATCTTGCTCAAAGCTGGATATTTAGCTCAGGTAACCACTCCAGCCACGGCTGATACAGTTGTTGTTTCAGGGCTTGGCCAAATAGCCTTTTATGTCGCAATCAAGTAATAGATACAAGATTGACATGTTACAAAGAAAAAGAGCTTTCAGTCAACACAACTCCAATCCATTATTGTGGTGTGTACACTATGCTGTGGACCTGTAAACACATCTTCATTGATCCTGCTGGAAGATAGAATTATCTCCCTTCACATGGTTCAATCTAGCCTCTTTTCACAAAGGTAAAGTGCAAACAATATTGAAAAAGCAGAAAGAGAGTGACATTACCATCACATGGTAAATAATGGCTGGGCACAGGAAACCTATCTATAACATTTCAAACTCCTGTCAGCTCAAATGAGATGTGCAGCCTTTCTATCGTAACCCTCCAAGAGATCAAAGCATAGGGACTCTGAATTCCTTTTATTGCCAGCTCCCCAGCCCCATCCTTTTTTTTTTTAACCAACTGGCCAAATCAATAGGAAAAAGAATCTCATTTTTTAGTTTTGCATTTTCATGAGTTCTTTGGGTAAGTTAAATCTTAAGAAAAAGATCTGATTGTAGAAAGTGAATAATTTGCTTTTTTTTTTCTCGCTACCAGAAGCTACCATATGCCTCCCACAGAAGCAAAGTTGGTTAACCATAGAATAGGAAAAAGAAAAAAAAACTAATTATTTGAATGGGATGGAAGTAGAAGTCCTTTAAAGCCTTTTCCAGATCTCATATTTCATTCACATTGTCCTGCTACATCTGTTTTCACCATTTCATTGAACCATTGATTCAGAGTGATGAAGGAATCTTATAAAATCATCTAGTCCAGCTTCCTTCCTCTATGGATGAGGGAGCTAAGGCCCAGAGAGGTTAAGTTATTTGACTAAATTCACACAGGAAATAAACAGTAGAAGCAGAATCAGTGCCAGTCCTTTGATCCCAGATCTAGAGCCCTTTCCACTTTAAACTGAAACAGTGGCAATGAGGTATAGTAAGGCAGTTTGGCATAATAGTTAAACAACTAGTTTTAGAGAAACTTAGACCTGAGGTCAAATTCTACTCTGATACATACAGCTATGTGGTCCTGAGCAAATCAGTGCCTTAGGCAGCTAAGACTATAAATCAAATATCAATTGCCTAACTAATCAGTGAAGAAGCTATCCATAATGAAAGGTCCCCACAGTGATAAAATCACAAATAAGGGAGAGACAGAGACAGAGAGATACATAAAAAAGGGAGGAGACAGAACAGAGAGAGGAGAGGTAGGGAGAGGAAGAAGAGAGGAGAAAAGAGGTGAGGAGGAGAGGACAAGAGAGAGAAAGTGATAGCATAGAATCATTAAGGTTTGCTTGGAGGGGATCCCTATAAAAAGAGAGAGATTTATAAATATTTTATGCCCAATTAATCTCTATTCTTAATTTTTATTTATGCATCATAACAAAAAACATTCAAAGAATAAAACTGAAAAGAAAAGGTGACTCCTTGAAAAAAGTTACCCTTCTATGGATAGATTATTTAACTTTAGATATCAGTTTACTAAGAAATTAATTTTTCATTACTAGTATAAGACAAAAAAGAATTTTTAAAATCAGTGATACCATTAAACACCAAGATGTACTTTAGACACAAATAGTATACACAGGTATTTATATTACCTACTTACCTATATTAGAGCTTGAAAGAATAAACTTTTTTTTTTACTAAAATTTCATCATTGTTTCAACCCTCTGCCTTCCTTGTCCATCAAAAAATCCCACCCCACCCCCCAATCCAAAACTCATCTGAATTCAAAATGAAAGTAGAGTTGCACCTACATTTAGCCTATTTCTACAGGACACTTTACTGGGATTTCTTGTATACAAGGTGTTAATGACATGCTAACACAACTCACAGTATAATCCTTTGAAGTGTCTCCTAACCCTTTGAAGTATCTTTTCAGTGAAAAGAAAACCATGTTTTTTTATATTCAGGATCCCTGGAGAATGCTTATGAGATCTAAGTCACATCTCCCTGTACAAGCTGACTTCTTCCACCAATAATGTTCTGGTTCCTTTTCCCAGATTTCAATAAATTCTAAGGGAGTTGGTAGTTACGCTGCCTTGAACTTAGCCAGCTGGAAGACTTTTTTGTTCAACACATTTAAGATCTTTTCTGGGTGGTAAATGTGACAAATAACATTTTCCAAGGCCTTGGACTTCACTGACACCCATGCAAAAGGGATGTGCATACACATTCCAGCATTTGCCCATGCTTAGTCCAAATTAGCTGTAGAAACCGATGCCTTTGTAATATGTCCATGTTCAAATGCAGACCACAAATGTCTCAAAAATGAAGTTAAAGGGAAGGCCTGAAATGCCTGTTCAATTTCAAAAGATGAATCTTTGGACCAACTAAGGAAATATAAGAGAAATCCATAATCATATTTCTTTTGCAAAAATTATAGAACATCTAATATCTTTATTTAAAAATAAAATAGTTGTGGTGGTTGTCCAATTTGGATTCAAATTGTCTACTCAGAGAGCAGTTTGAAGATTACATAAATCTAACAAATAAAAAATGAACTAGACATTAAAATATTAAAGTCTCAAATTGTGCCCATTTTTCATTAATGTGCTATTCTTTCATTAGTTTAGACCAATATATTTTTTCTATGCAAATGAGGTATAAATAAATTTGTATAAGAATAAGATCTAGAAAAAAACTTAAAGTGTTATAAATTTAGAACTAGAAGGGATTTTAACGATGATAGAATCCAACTCCTTCATTTTGGAAATAAGGAAATTGATTTCCAGAGACATAAAATTGCTTGCTCAACATAATACAGATAATAAAATTCTAAGACTGAATTTACACTCATATATTCTTCATTGCCAAGCTAGAGCCATTTCACTGCTTCACACTGCCTCTCACCACTTAAAGTGGAGTGAGCAAACCTGATTTAGTTCAAATTCTGATACTAATTCAGCTTGTGAGAGCACAATTCTATTAAAAATTATAAATCACTTAGTTTCCTGGAAACTAAGGTTTCTGACCCAAAGAGCTTACATTCTACTGGGAAAGACAATATGAATATAGAAAATTAATAATAAGAAATTTCGATAGTATCCAGAAGAATTAGGACAGGCTTCATGGAGAAGACAATATTTAAATTGATCTTTGAGAGAATCTCAGAACCCTCAAGTCGTTCAAGTGAGGAGGGAATGTGTTTCAAGCATGAGGACATTCTATATAAAGGTTTAGAGATGTGAGAGAATTTTAAGTTAAGAGCACCTATATGTTTATACCATCCAAAGCATGAAGGGTTGTTATACAAAATAAGTCTAAAAAGGAAAGCTGGAGCCAGATTGCAATAGGCTAACAGGCTCAAGAAAAGTCATGTCTTTAGCTAGAGGCCATAGGGAGCCATCAGAAATTATTGTCAGTGAACCAGAGAATTTTTTTTCAAAAGGGGAGGGACAGAAGGACATCTTTGTACAAAAATTTTATAGTGGCTCTTTTTGTGGTGGCAAAGAATTGAAAATTGAGGGGATACCCTTTAATTGAGAATAGCTGAATAAACTGTGGCATATTATTTTAATGAAATATTACTGTAATGTAAGAAATGGTAAGCAAGATGACTTCAGAAAAACCTGGAAAGACTTACACAAACTGATGTGCATCAAAGTGAGCAATATTGCATGATGAAGAACTGTGAATGATGTAGCAATTCTTTCCAATACTGTAATTCATGACATTTCCAAAGGACTAATAATTAAGCATACTATCCACCTCTAGAGAAAGAACTGATGTTTTCTGAGTACAGATTGAAGCAAACTATTTTTCACTTTATTGTTTTCTTTTTATTCAATCTTTTTATATAAAATGCACATGTAAAAAAAAAAAAATCTTGAACAGGAAGACTGTTACTTTTACCTAAAAGGACCTCAATTTATTCTCTATATAATGAGGTTGGCCCTGATACTCTCTAATATCCCTTTTACCTCCAATTACCAATGAATCTTCTTCTTTACCTTAATTTCTCATATTACCTAACTAAAGACATTGACTTCCTCTTTTGTATATTTCCATTTTCAACTCACAATTATTCTACACTATCTTTTATACTTGTGGCAGTTGTCTAATCATGGTCCATCAAGACACTGCCTTCCAAATTTAATTTAAAGGTCTGTTTCCTCAAAATTCTTTCTACTTGCCGATGACAGGATGGTTTACTTTGAAAATTCTAGGAAATCAACAAACAAACTATTTGAGATAATTAATAGCTTCAGCAAACTTGTAGCTTACAAAACAAACCCACAAAACATTAATAGCATTTCTATAGAATAAGAAAATCCAGTAGACAATAAAATTTGGGGACAGTAACATGAGGGAAAATAACATTTAAAATAACTATAAAATGCATAAGATATTTCAGCATTAATTTACCAAAATACATTCGATTATTTTATAGGTTCCTCTATAAAATACTTAAAGAAATACAACAGAATAGTCAGGTAGCTGAACGTAACTCTTCAACAATAAGGTGATTCAGTCCTGTTCCAACAAACTCATGATAGAGAGAGCCACCAGCATCCAGAAATGGCTGTGGGGACTAAATATGGATGACCACATAGTATTTTCACCTTTTCTGTTAGGTTCATTTGTTTTTTTTTCTCATTTTTTTTCTTTTTTGATATGATTTTTCTTGTGCAGTATGATAAATGTGGAAATATGCATAAAAGAATTGCACATATTTAACATATATTATATTACTTGCTCTCAAGGGGAAGTGGTGGGGAAAAGGGAGAAAGAAAAATTAGGAAGACAAGGTTTTGCAAGGATGAATATTGAAAACTATCTTTGCATATATTTTGAAAACAAAAATCTATTATTAAAAAAAAATTTAAAGAATAGTCAGGGATAAAGGGACATATAGGCAGTGCAGTGGATAAAGCGCCAGCTCTGAAGTCAAGAGGACCTGAGTTCAAATCTGGACTTCGACTCTTAACACTTCCTAGCTGTGTGACCTTGAGCAAGTCACTTATCCCCAATTGCTTCTGGAAAAAAAAAATAGTCAGGGATTGTGGCTAGGCATGAGAGCAATAAAAATGACAATGATACAAAATTAAATTAAAGATTTAATTCTATGCCACCAAAACAAATAAAGAAATGGGTTTTTTTTAGAATTGCATAAGATAATTACGAAATTTGTTTGCAGAAACAAAAGATCTGAAATATCAAGGAAAATAATGAAAAAAAAAAAAAAAAAACCTGGGAATGAATAGGGAATATAACTTCCAGACCTTGGGCTCTACATCATAAATTGTTAATCATCAAGTCCAATTGGGAGTAGTTAAAAATAGAAAAGACAATCAATGGAAATTGTTTCCATTGATTGAAAAGATTGAAAAGGGGGAAATTATAAATAATAAAAATTAATAACCCAATATTTGCTAAACTTGAAAATATAAATTACCTAGGAAAGAACTACTTTTTAGGTAAGAACTATTTGGGAAAAAATGGAAAGCAGTATAAGAAAAATTAGGCTTAAACCAACATCTTACACATCTTACACCAAATTACATGATAAATTCAAAACGCATATATATGAACAAAACATTAAATGTCAGATCACAAAAAATAGGAGAGAAGCAGATCAGATACCTTTCTTGGCTATAAGAAGGAATAGGATTCTTAACCATACAAAGAAAAGAGACTGTATAGATAAAAGCAAATCAAAACCACCTTGAGGCTTCACATCAAATTTGCAAATTGATAAATATATATATAGAGAGATAATTATAATAAAATATCAGATTATTCAATATTGGAAGTGCTATAGAAAGGCTGGCATAATAGGGTACTATTGTACTAAGTGCAACCATTCTGGAAAGCAATTTGAAATTAGACAAATAAAGTAGTTCAGAGATTTCTTTACTTGACACATAACCCAAAGGTCACTGTCAAAAAACAGTTAAGGTTCTACTAATTCAAAGTATTCATAATATCAATTTTAGTGTGTGATAGTAAAGAACTACAAAAAGGTATATACTTATCTATTGAGTTTAGACTAAATAAATTGTGGTACATGAATTCAATTTATTATTTATATAATAAAAGACAAATGAATACAGAGAAACACTCAAATTTATATGAATTGATGCAAAGTGAAATTAGCAAGGGTCAGAAAAATAATATATAAATAATATTACAATGTAAATTAAAAAACAACCACTAAAAATAATAAAAAGCATGCTATAAAATTATGAAGCATAAGTTTAACCCAAAAAAAAAAAAACAAACAAACAAACAAAAAAAAACATCTCTTCCCTCTCTTCCCATCTCTTCTGTGGGGGAGATGGGAATCCATAAATATAGACCATTGACTATAATGTCCATTTTTTATATATGTTGATGATTTTTGATGATTCTCTCACCTCTTACTCTTTTTCTCTCCCTCTCCCCTGACATTACTTTGTTATAAGGAATGGTTTTCTTAGAAATGAAAAGGGAAGAACGTGGGGTGGGAGGAATCTAGGTGTTGCAAAAACAAAGTATATATGAATAAAAACTTATTTTTAAAAAATTCATCTCTCTGCCTTATTTCAGTGAAATGAGGATAACACTGATAGCTGCCATCAAAGATATGCTGTGCTTCTTTTCGAAAAGCCCTACTCTGATGCCTCTTTATGTGCTGGAGTCTTTTTTGGATTCTCCAAGTCTAGAAATTGATGCATTCTCTAGATTTTAAAAACTTTAAAAACTTAAAAAAACTGGAAATGTTTGAAGGTTAGTCTTCTTAATATAGATGTACACATCCTATAAAGCCCAGCTTAGTTAAGTATGGAAACACTTATCCACAGTGCTTTGGCTACTAAGTGATGAATTCTTTGGCCTGTGAAAATCTGAAATAAAGAAAATTTTAAAACAACCTTCGGTCTTGTAGAGCCCATTTCAGCAGTGTAATAGAATGGCAGAAAGGAAAAGTTGGGGCATTCTAAGAGTCATATTCAATGAAAAGCCATAGAAGGGTCATGATCTACACTGATGGTTAGAGTCCTCCCATCAATGAGAACACAGATCCATTGAAACATTTAACCCATGAAAAAAGATACATTAGCCCAGAAGAAATATTGAAAGGGGTCCTGGAGATCATCTAGTCCAACTCCCTTATTTTACAAATGAGGAAACTGAGACCCAGATAGACCAAAGGATTTACCCAAGATGACATATATAGCAAATGTCAAAGCCATAACTCAAACCCAGATACACTGAATCCAAATCTAGCATGCCATACTGCTTTTCCAGAATGTCACACTGCTTCATTTTACTATATGGTACTAAGTAAATTCATCAGATAATAGACCACAAATCCAGTTATGTCAATAAATGCAAACTTATTGGGAAGAAGGTGGCAGATATTTATTGAATCCAAACAAATGCATATTTTTTAAAAATTAGCCAGTTGAATCCAGTTAAATGTTCTTTAAAATCACTTGCCTTTAAAAATAATCAGCTACTCAACCCAAACCAATCATCCCTTTCACTTTCCAAAACCATCAGGATTGACATGATATAGAAATATGGATCATAAATTTCAAGCTTCAAGAAATCACAAACATCATTGTATTTCATCCTCAGTTTTACACAAGAAGAAAATAGCATCCATCCATGTAAATGGATCACACAGCTAATAATTGGCTTAAAAACTACTCTTTTCTTAATAAATTTTTATGATGGCTAAATTATTCTAAGTAGACATCATAATATTTAATTTAAAAAAGAACTTTTGAAGGAAGTCATAGTTGAAGAGGGAAAATATTCTAGGTCAACAACTGAAAATGTTTAAAGTTAGAAGATGAGGTGTTATGTATAATAAATAACAAAGTGATTGTCACCAGATCACAGAGCGCATTGGGGTGAGTAAAGCATAAGAAGATTTTAAAAAGTAGGAAGAGCCCATATTATGAAGTGCTTTTGATATTAAAAAGAGAATTTTATATTTGATCCTAGAGGTGACTAAAGGCCCTGTACTTTAGGAAGATCAACTTGATAGCTAAATGAAAGATGGCCTGAAATGAAGAGAAACGAGTTAAGGAAATCAACGAGCAGGCTATTACAATAGACTAGGCATGAAGTGATAAGATTAATTACAATATCATAGGAGAGAGAAGGGATATATATAAGAGGCAGTATGAAGGCACATCTGAAGGACTTGACAACATATTGGGAAATGCAAATGAGTTAAGGATGCACTTAGATGCTAAACCTGATTGACTAGGATAATGGTGGTACCCTAATCATAGGAAAATTCACAAATAGGAAAGGAAGATGTTGAATCAAGTTTTTGATTTCCACTTTGAGATATCCACTAGGTTAAGAGAGAAGCTAAAGCTAGATAAATAAGCCAAAAAGCATCTTCATAGAGATGATAACTGAATCCATGGCAGCTGATGAGATCACTAAGTGATATAGTGCTGAGGGAGAAGGAAGAAAAGACCAGATAAGAAGACAAGGAGGATGCTCATCATTAGCCATCATAATCTGGACAAAGATATATTAAAGGTAACAAAGAAAGAAGAATCAAATAGATAAGTAGAGATTTAGCCAATCAAATAGTTAGAAGGAGCAGCAGCACAGAAACCTAAAGTAAAGAGAGTTTCAAGGAAAAGTGAGTGGTTGATATCATCAAAGGTTGAAGCAAGGTCAAGACCATGAAATGGATTAAGAAAAGTCCATTAGACTTGACAATTAAGAAATAACTGATAACTTTGGAGAGAGTAATTTCAGTTGAATGAAGTCATACTCTAGAAAAGAAACACAAAATAGAAGAGACAACCAGACTTTATACTAATAAAATGTTGCCTACTTTTAAAAATTAGAATAAATATAAACTGCCCACTTTCTTTTCTTTCTTTTATCTTAAAAATTATACTATCAATGATTTTTGTATCACCATCATTTCCTAATACTCTCCCCCAAAACTGAACAGAATTATAACAAAGTTCTACTGAATTTTTCAAAGTTGAGATTTGATACCAAATTTTCAGTGCAAGCTTGTGTACTCATCAACAGACATAGAACAACATGCATAAGCTCTTAGATTGACTTCATCTCTCTTACTTGTTATAAAACTAGAAAAATATCAGTGAAAAGCTACAAGCATTATTGTAGAATTGATAAATGGTCACTTGGACCTTCCTTTTCTATATCAATAAAGGATAACAAACAAATCAATGACATGCTGATGTATCAATTTAAGAGTTATTTCTATGAGGACAAAAATGAAAGAAAAAAGAAAATTTATCCAGAGCTAAAGTTAAGTTTCCTTAAATTTACCAAAAGTAGCTGACCAGATTAAGAGAAAGACAGAGACAGATAGACAGACAGAGACAAAGGAACAAAGAAAAACAGGGAAAATCAGAAGCAGACAAGAAGGAGACAGATAATCACAGAAATAGGGGCAGAGGGAGAGGGGAAATTTACATTCTTGAAAATGAGACACTAAAGAGAAATTTATCTGTAGATTTTCATCAGTTCTCTAGGAAAGAGAATCCTACTCCCTCTCTTCATTATTCCTGTACCCCTATCCTAAATGTCCAAGTTCTTAGTTATTTAAATCCTTCTAACTAATCTTAGTGATGCTAACGTTACCACTCGGGATATGTGGATATGATGATCTTCCTGAGATTTCTGAATCGGGATCAAAATGAAATATGTAAGGATTAAGAGGGTAGCTTTTGAGTTCAAAAGCTCTTATTAATTTCCTAGAACTATTAGAAATATTTCAATAATCAAAATGAGTTATATTTTACTTTACTTTTTCTGAAAAGATAGTTATGTTTACAGTGGCTAAATTTCAAGTTCTTAGCTATTTAAAAGCTTTTCTGTGAATGAAATAATGAGAAAATGAGCAGTGTTCTTTCTCTTTAACTCTAAAAGTTTTATTTGAACATTAAGAATATTGAATAAAGCTTCACTCCACTTCCAGAAAATTTTGACCAATATTAGCCCTAAAGGAACAAATGTAAAAAACAAACAAACAAAAAAAAAAAAAAAAAAGCCACTAGCAACAGAATTTTATGTAGTACATGAGTGTGTGTGTGTGTGTGTGTGTGTGTGTGTGTGTGTATTTCATTGGAAGGTTTGATTGGAAGGC